>NC_139577.1:21451852-21744352 GCF_946808225.1 Silurus aristotelis | reverse complement strand
ATGTGAAACAACCATTTTCTATAAACATAAAAACAAACAGTGGCACATTTCAAATTCCTTCTTGTGTTTCTTGTCATACTATAATTGTATGTGTCCACTGTAAATGCTCAAGGAGCTTGTAAGTGTGAAATTATGCACTTTATTCTAGTGCATAGAAGGAGGTTAATTTAAAATATTTTTTAACTTTGAGTTTTAGTCATCCATTGGATCAATAGCATCTACTGGTAGAATTTACAAAAGCTCCAAACACATTGTAGCTGGTTTAACCAACCAACACACAACTGATTCATTTTGTGTGATCACATTTTATTGCCTACTTGCTGCTATAATGAGAAACAGGATTCATTCATTAAGTTATATGGTGTCACTTCTGCATAGCAATCATTTAAGTGGATGTGTTTCAAGTTTTTATTTGTAATTTCCTTTGCTTGCTAATGCTATTAATTTAGTATTTATGCCATGCTTTGAGTCTATTCGTTTTAATCATTTTTAGCAAACACCTTGTTCAGTGAAGCAATCTGTCATCATCCTGTCTGACCACACATCCTGTACACCATATCAGATGTAGTGGGTTCATGTTAAGATAAGTAAAGACTGAACTAAGCTTCAAAATGATCTTGCATATTTAAAAGGAGCATCATGAGGTGTTAATATCAATAACATTAAGTTATAAGAATAATCCCCAGATTTTTTTATGTTTGTAATGATTCTTCTACAGAGCTCACTTAAAATATTACAACTGTGATTAATAGTTATTTGATGATGTCACTCAGTTGTACCACCTCTTTTATTCAATCTTTGGTTGAGGTTTTCTAAAGAAAAACCACCATATTAAAAAGAAAAGAAGAAATTAATCTTCTTAGAAAAAATTATTATGACTAAAAAGGAAGTAGTAAAAATAGTGAACAAATTGTGTACTGCTTGGTCAAATGTATAAATGAATAAACAGAGAGTAAAATGTTGTAAAAATGATGGGTACCGTATTTTCCGGACTATAAGCCGCTACTTTTTTCCAAAGCTTTGAACCTCGAGGCTTAAACAATGAAGCGGCTAATTTATGGATTTTTCCTGGGTTTTTCCCGGTTTCACAAGCTTCAAACCAAAAAACTGAGCCTCATAACATTAGACCAATGAAATTGCCGAACTGGTTCGTTGAGCTCTTTATATTAAATCAGATGCGCTCCCACTGAATTGGGCTGCAACACATCATAAATATGGATGAGGTTCCTCTGACGTTTGAACTGCCGCTCACTCGGACTGTCAACAGGAAATGGGAATCATTCGTCACGCTGAAAAAAAACGGGCATGAAAAAAGCACTTCACCTGTGTTCTGAGCTGCACGGCATCGGGAGAAAAGCTTTACCGATGGTGATTTTTAAACGCATGACGATGCCAAAAGATAAACTTTTGATAGAAATTGTTGTTAAAGGAAGGAGGAAGACAGTGAACAATGAGTTTCTTGGTAGGCTACTGTTTGGATACAAGCCGTGTAACAGACACTGTCTTTCGTTTAAAGCCTGTGTAAAGTTCATTAATTTCAATGTAGACACCTGCGGCTTATAGACAGGTGTGGCGTATTTATGTTCAAATTAAAAAATCTTTGTAAAATTCAGTGGGTGCGCCTTATAGTCTGGAAATTATGGTATATTTAGGTGTAAATATATTTCACACGCACAAACACACACACAGCATATACACTATATTGCCAAAAGTATTGGGTCACCTGGTCATAAGTATGAAATTTTGAAGTATGAAATTTATCCACATTTAATCCCAATTTGCTCTTATAATGTCCTCCACTCTTTGGGGATGCTGTTCCACTAGATTTTGGAGTGTACTTATAGATATTTGTGTTCATCAGCCACAAGAGTATTACGAAAGGCTGATGTAGGTGAGGAGGCCTGGGGTGCAGTCCGCGTTCCAATTCATCCCAAAGGTGTTCAGTGGGGATGAGATCAGAGCTCTATAGCAGGCCACTCAAGATCTTCCTCTCCAAAGCATGTAAACCATATCTTCATAGAGAAGAACTGCATAGGGGCATTGCCATGCTGGAACAGGTTTGGGTTTTTAAGTTCAAGTGAATGCTAAATTTTATTATAACACATCTAAAGACGTTCTATACAATTGAATGCCTCCAGCTTTGTAGTAACAGTTTGGAGTAAAAAGGTAATGTAATTATTTATTTATTTGTTAATTTATTTCATAATTCCAGACATTCCACAGTGTGCCATTTTCCCACAGTGTGGTCAAAAAATAAATAGCTCGAAACCGTGTCTTTCTGCTCGGCTAGAGGTGGGTAAAGTGCTTTGCTGTGCAATCAAAAGTACTCGTTTTAAATGTTGAGAATGTTTGCATGTACGTTTCTCACCACAGACTCATCAGATTCTGTTTGTGGTGAAGATCAACAGAACTGTGTTGATAGTTGCCAAGGATAACACGATTATGCTTCTGTCAGCAAAATTACTATTAGTATTTTTTTTCTGATGGGCACCCAGCCATTAGGGTTGCACAAGCCAGAGCACTCTTCGTGCTGGTCCCAAACCCGGATAAATAGGGAGGGTTGCGTTAGGAAGAGCATCCAGCATAAATGTGCCAAATCAAATATGCGGATCACAAATCAAAATTTCATACCGGATCGTTCGAGGCCCGGGTTATCAACTACCGCCACAGGAATTGTTAGCCAACAGGGTACCAGTGGAAATTGGGCTACTGTTGGCCGAAGGAGGAGAAGGGGACAGTGTAGCTAGACAGCATCAGATGGTGGTCTGTAGGATGGATTTGGAGATGAAGAAGAAGAGGAGAAGTGTAAGGACTGAAAGAAGAATAAGATGGTGGAAACTAAAGGAGGAAGACTGTAGTGAAATACTCAGGGAAGCGGTCAGACAGGGGCCCGGTGGTGGTGAAGAGGTGATGATTGGGCAACTACTGCAGAAGTAATAAGGGAGACAGCTAGGAAGGTACTTGGTGTGACATCTGGAAATATAAAGGAAGACAAAGATACGTGGTGGTGGTGGAATGAGAAAGTGCAGGAAAGCATAAGAAGAAAGAGGTTGGCAAAGCACAATTGGGATAAGCAGAGTGATGAGAAAAGTGTAAGGACTGAAAGAAGAATAAGATGGTGGAAACTAAAGGAGGAAGACTGTAGTGTAAGACTCAGGGAAGCGGTCAGACAGGGGCCCGGTGGTGGTGAAGAGGTGCAGGAAAGCATAAGAAGAAAGAGGTTGGCAAAGCACGATTGGGATAAGCAGAGTGATAAGAAAAGTGGGCACAAGTACAAGGAGATGCGGCAGCAGGTGAAGAAGGATGTGGGAAAAGCCTAAGAAAAGGCATATGAGGAGCTGTATGAGAAGTTGGACACTAAGGAAAGAGAAAAGGATTTATACCGATTGGCAGGCAGAGGGACCAAGCGGGGAAGGATATGCTGCATGTTAGAGCAATAAATGATGGAGATGGAAATGTGTTGACTAGTAAGAAGAGGGTGTTGAGAAGATGGAGATAGTATTCTGAGCAGCTGATGAATGAGGAAAATTAGAGAGAGAGAAGGTTGGATGATGTGGAGATGCTAAAGCAGGAAATGGACAGCGCGCCGAGAGAGGAGTTGTGGTATTGTATGAGGAAGTCAGGTGTGTCAGAAAAGTATGTAAGAATGGTGCAGGACATGTAGGACAGTGTGACAGCAATGAATTGTGCAGTAGGAACGACAGACTAGTTTAAGGTGGAGGTTGGATTGCATCAAGGATCGGCTCTAAGCCCTTTTCTGTTTGCAGTGATGATGGACAGGTTGACGGACGAGGTCAGACAGGTGTCTTCGTGGACTATGATGTTTGCAGATGATATTGTGATTTTTGGTGAGAGTAGGGAACAGGTTTAGAAGAGCCTAGATAGGTGGAGGTAGACTGTTGACATTAACTACAGTCCAAACCGATCCTCAAAGCTCCCGTTCTTACTCCGGAATTTCATGGAACCACCCAAGGCGAGTGGCCTCCAAACAAAGAGAACGCTATCCAGAGGCAGGCCTGGACGAAGTGGGAAGATCCATGGAGGGAAGAGGGGTAGGAACAGTGGTCGCTGGAACCTCAGGAGCATGTTTCTGCTGTAGTCTTCATTATTTGCTGTACCAACAAATAGCCTGCACCTTTGGATCTAAGTAGGCATGGAGGATCATATTGGTACAGAAGTTCACTCAGATACTGTGGCGCGAGACTGTTAAGTGCTTTATACATCAGTAGTAGTATTTTATAATCAATGCGAGATTTAATTGGGAGCCAGTGTAGACTAATTAAAACAGGGGTGATGTGGTCATATTTTCTAGATCTAGTGAGGACTCGCTGCTGCATTCTGAAGTAACTGAAGCTTATTTATGCACTTACTTGAACACCCAGACAGTAAAGCATTACAGTAGTCTAATCTAGATGTAACAAAAGCATGAACTAGTTTTTTCTGCATCCTGTAACGACATCATATTTCTAATTTTAGCAATATTTCTAAGGTGAAAGAAGGTGATCCTGGTAATATTATTCACGTGAGCCTCAAAGGAAAGACTAGGGTCAATAATCCCACCAAGGTTTTTGAATGCTGTACACATTGAGATAGAAACACCATCCAGAGATGCTACGTAATCGGAAAATTTACTTCTAGCTACATATGGTCCTAGTAACTTCTGTCTTATCTGAGTTGAGCAGAAGGAAGTTATCAAGCATCCACTGTCTATTGTCCTTTACGCACTCCTCAACATTGTTAAGCTGATCTCTCTCATCTGGCTTTGCTGAAATATACAGCTGTGTATCATCAGCATAGCAATGGAAGCGAATACTATGTTTATGTATAATTTCACCCAGAGGCGGCATATATATAAAGATAAAAGCAGTGAGCCTAAGACAGATCCTTGCGGAACACCGAACTTTACCTCAGAGAGTGTGGACAACTCACCATTTACATCAACAAACTGATAGCGATCGGTCAAATAAGACCTAAGCCAGGAAAGAGCTGTTCCCTTTATTCCGACAACGTCTAGCAAGCAGTATAGTATGATCAATGGTGTCAAAAGCTGAACTAAGGTTTAGCAAAACAAGTAAAGATACAAAATCCTAAACAGAGGCCAATAACAGGTAATTTGCCACCTTAAATAGCGTTGTCTCTGTGCTATGATGAGGCCTAAATCCTGACATTTTATAAATGTGATTCCTAAGTGGATGTGAGGTTGATGATTTTGATGAGGAAATAAATTGAATTAAGTCATTCTCTTGAATAAGAATAAAACTTTTTAAATGATTGTCTCTTATAATTACACTGCTGTCTACAGGGTTATTTGTAAAATAGTTTGTATTTATATTAATCATCTGAATTTCTTGCCTGATGTTTTCAACTTTATTATTAAAAACGTTCATGAAATCATTACTACCTATTAATGGTGTGCATGTTAGTGCAGTGCTTTTATTTCCTGTTACTTTTGCTACCATGCTGAATAAAAATCTAGCATTATGCTTGTTATTTTCTATGAGGGTGGAGAAATATGCTGATCTAGCAGCACTAAAAGATTTTCTATAATTTAGGAGGCTCTCCTTCTATTATTTGAAATACTGTAAAACTTTGTTTGACCCCATTTGCATTCTAATTTCCGAGTGGTCTGTTTTAAGGTGCGCATATGATCAATATACCACTGTGCTAGCACATTGATTCTAGGTATTCAGTGGCACAGTCAAGCTCTACGGGGTCAGACGGAGATCTAATTAATATCGTCATTTCCGGAAGATTATTGATCAAACTTGCTGCTGCAGCTGATGTATATGTACGCTTTACACGGTAACTTGGTGAGGTACTAATCCAATGACTAAGCAGATTTTGAAAGAGATAAGGTAATGGTCTGAAATAGCTTCAAACTGTGGAATTATGATTAAATCTTTTATTTTGAATTCAAATGTTAATAACAAATCAAGAGTGTGTCCGCCGCTATAAGTGGGTCCTATAACATTCTGATTAATTCCAACTGAATCTAGAATGGACACAACTGCTGATCTTAAGGAGTCTTCCTGATTATCAAAATGAATATTAAAGTCACCAACTATTAATGCTTTGTCTAAAGAAGTACGGTAGCTAAATTTGTGATGAAATCTTCAAATTCTTTGAGAAAATCAGAGTAGGGCCCTGGGGGTCTATAAATAAAAATTAATAGAATTGACTGACTAGACCTACTTTTGGACACTAAATATTTGATGTTCTTGTAAACAACTTCAAATGTTTTACATTTGTGTTTAGTCTTTTGTGTGGCGCTTAATTATTATAAATAGCTGCGACTCCACCTATTCTGCCATTTAGACAGGGCTGGTGTATGGAACTATACCCAAGAGAACTCGCTTCATTTAATGCTACATATTCATTTGGTTTAATCCACGTTTCTATCAAACACATTACTTTAAACTCTTGGTTGGTAATAATTTCGTTTATAATAAGCGCTTTTTGACGTGAGAGATCTAATATTCAACAATCCTATATTTAGATCAGAGGTGCTGGCTGTGCATTCAGTCCTATTTAATTTAATGTTAATCAGGTTACATAAACAGACTTTCTGAGAATTCCTAAATTGTCGGGGGATAGACACAGTCTCAATTTGGTGGATCCTGAGTGATGACTCAGTGCAGCTAGCAGACAATCGGTTTAGCCTGTCTGTCTGCTCCCTGGCCTTGGCTCTGGACACTCACTTGTTTACTAGTGCTGTTCTGAGACTATGACCTATACTACAAGAAATGAGAGCAGCACCTTCCCGAGTGGGATGGATACTGTCCCGCCCTAACAGGCCAGCCTTGCCTTCAAAACTGCTCCAAATATTTATGAAGCCCACATTGTTTTTGGAGCACCACTGGGACATCAAGCAGTTTAGCGACCATAACCTGCTGTAGGCTACATCGCCACGTCACATTGGGGTGGGGCCAGAGCATGTAACTACTTCGGACATTGCCTTCACTAATTTACACACCTCTATAATATTACTCTTAGTAACCTCTGGCTGTCGAAGGCATATATTATTAGCTCATGTGTAAAAAAAAACTATCTTAGAGAACCTGTGCTTTCCTAAAAACCTAAGCTGACCTGCTATGTCCGGCGCCCTGGCTCTCGCTATACACATGACCTGTGCTGCTGGTGCCTCTAAAGGTCTAGCTTATTTCATGTGCCTCAGAATAGAGTCTCCTACCAGAGCTCTTTCAGGTTTCTCAGCGGGTGCTTCACTGAGGAGAGCAAACCTGTTGGACACGTAAAGCGGAGAAGAATGGTGCTCCCGTGGAGAGCCTTAGCATTAGCTTTGGCTTAGCGAGTATGCCGCCAAGACGTCACCCACTCGCTCCGCTGCGAGGGCTTTAATACCGGAGTTGGTGGAATGCTAACTCCACCTAGGGCATCCAGACTTTCCCCTACCGAACCTGGACTGCTCTTGCTCTCACTACCTCTGGATGCACTCCTTTAATGCTAAGATCTTCTTTGTCAAAGAGCAAACTAACTTACACTTCTCACAGATAAAATTATCGCTAGCAACGGAGAAAGACTGACTAAACATGTCACACTTCACATACTGAATGAGCTGGATGCTCACCATAGCAGAAAAATTGCGTACTTTAATGTGGTTCTATAGTGTGTGTTCGTAGTTCTGGTGGAAATGGTCTCCACTCACTGCTTTCAAACTCTCAAACAGGAAATAAAGCACTCTTTCAAAAGCAAAAAGAGAAGAAACTGAGCCAACAGAAAGTAGAGGATGCAGCATAATAATGGAGAGTGTGTTAGAGAAGTGAAGAAAAGAGTTCGGGCAGGGTGGAGTGAGTTGAGAAGAGTGGCAGAAGTGCTTTTTGATAGTAGGGTATCTGCAAGAGTGAATGGGAAAGTTTATAGGACTGTGTTGAGACCTGCGATGTTGTATGGTTTAGAGACAGTGGCATTGACTAAAAGACAGGAGGCGGAGCTGGAGGTAGCAGAGCTGAAGATGTTAAGGTTTTCATTGGGAGTGACGAGGATGGACAGGATTAGAAACAAGTTTATTAGAGGGACTGCACATGTAGGACGTTTTAGGGGCAAAGTGAGGGAGGCCCGATTGAGATGGTTTGGACATTTGAGAAGAGGGCAATAGGGTATATCGGTAGGAGAATGCTGAGGATGGAGACACCAGGAAGGAGGAAAAGAGGAAGGCCAAAATGGAGATTCATAGATGTGGTGAAGGAACACATGCAGCTAGTTGGTTTGATAGGGGGCAGGACCGAGTAGTATAAATACGGATGATCCGCTGTGGCGACCCTTGATGGAACATTAATCAATGTATGATTTCAGGTATGAACATCCCCTGGAAACTTTAACAGCTTTAAACACATTGTAACTGGTTAAACCAACCCACAGACAACTGATTATTATTATTATTATTATTATTATTATTCTGCTATAATGAGAAACATGTTTCATTCATTTACTCGTTATCTGTTGTCATTTATGCATAGTAATCGTTTCAATGGAAGTGTTTTACATTTTTATTTGGAATTTCCTTTTCTTGTTAATGCTATTCATTTGGTAAGATTGGTTGAAGGGGAAATTGTGTCAGTGAACATAGAACAAAAGCTAGAGAAGTGAATTTATCTTACTGGTGTTAAGGATGGTTCCACAATAACATCCTAAAATGGATTAATAATGAATAGACATTCAGTGTCAACCAGATTAGAATTGGTTCCTCTTCTGAGCCTGATCTTGATCATGGTTTCCTCCTCATATCACCACAGAGAGTTTATCCTTGCCACTGTCCCCACTGGTTTCCTTATTGGAGATAAACTAATATGGGCTAAATTATGATGCTGAGATGTCTATTTCCTGTCTATTTACTTGTGTAAAGTCCATTGTTTAAAATACAAATAAAATTAAACTGAATTAAATGTAATAGAATTTCATAATTTTACACATAACAGTGCAAACTTTATTTCTAAATAAAGGTAAGTTTAGGTAAGTAAGGTGTTTAGTGCACAATTAACTTACAGTAATGTGTTCAAACAGACGTGGTTTAGGAAAGACCCAGATTCTGACGCACTCTTGTAACGCAAAATCCTGCTTGTACACTGACCAGCACACGTCACACAAACCCGTTATCGTTATCTAGTCGCGACGCTCATCTGATCCGAAATCAGTCCAGCTTCTCTTCAGCAGCGACAAAAGACTTTATTTTTGAAAAGGAAAACTGGCTCCAGATCAGCTACACAAGGTAACGCGACGCATGCGCATTACACTTGTTTCGCTTTTCGACTCGGGTATTAACGTTAGCTAGGTAGCTTTTCTGCGGTGTTGTTATAAACAGTGTGCAGTAGAGTTTTCTTTTATTCTCGCATTGATTTATACTTAGTTTGGGACTAATCTTTATCGTGAAGGGCTTTTGTTTGACAAATGGTGTCATGGGAAGTAGACATCGCTAGCTAGGTGGTTAGTTGTCTTTAGCATCTTTGCTAATTGTCTGGCTGCGGGGCGTAACATTAAGTTGTTTACGTAGAGCTTTCTAATTCAGCTATTTGTTTTTTTCTGTTTAAACTTACACTTCAAATGACTTGCTGTATAATCAAAATGAAATGGATATCGTAGTTATTTTCTATCAAGCAACACCTTCAATTGTTAAGTTCTTTAAATTTCGACGGTACATTCGGCTGCTTTCATCTAGCTAGCAACACAGACTCTAGCTTAGCAAGGGTAAGATCATGTTAGCTGGCTTTGACCAGCTAGCATTGACATTAAGTCTAATATATTATAAGGAGAATGTTTGGTGATAGCTGTGTGTAATAACGACTCAGTTGCTGGTAACATGTTAGTAAACATGTAATTAAAACCAGCATTTTCAGTTTTCAGAGGCAATTGTATGAAATGTGTGCTTTCTCAAATCCATGAGAGATGATTTCTTTCTGCTGTGAATAGATGGAGAAACCTCCTTTCAAACAGACTCAAATCTGTGGATCTTGGTTAATGAAAGAGAGATTGGGAACCGGTGGATTTGGTCATGTCTATTTGTATCAGCATCAGGTGTGTCATTTAGATCTGATTTATTTGCCCTTTCTTTCCTTTCAACATTGAACTCAACCGGGTCTAATTCGATTAGTGTGTGACTTTGTTTTTCTGTTTTTGATTTGATACTGTTTAGTGCTGTGCAGACACTAATTTGTGCCAGATTATTTTGTATTTCAGAAAAATATCAGAGGCACACACGTAAAGCGTTTTTCTTTTTCGGATGAAAGATGTGTGTTGTTTCTGTCAACAGCAAAAATAATATTCATAAAACATATCAAGGTTTTGGATTAGAACATTTCTAATCCTTTCTGATCTAAGCCCCTGGTACTGATATTTTGTATTGAATCTATACACCCTGAAATGTATTTTTTTAAATAAACAGAGCCTTTTGTATATATATTTTCTGTGTGTAAACATGTAATTAAGGCCAATGCAGTAAGCAAATTGTGTATTGGTATTTTATACAGGAATCATCAGAGAAAATTGCTGTAAAACTCTGTCGGCTCGAACTCAATGCGAGGAACAAAGATCGATGGAGTCGAGAGATCCAGATAATGAAAAAGTATGTGTGTGTGTATATATATATATATATATATATATATATATATTTATATATATATATATATATATATATATATATATATATATATATTTATATATATATATATATATATATATATATATATATATATATATGTGTGTGTGTGTGTGTGTGTGTGTGTGTATATATATATATATATATATATATATATATATATAAAATGGAACTGCTGCTTAGTTTTTGAAACATATTCAGCACTGAATTTCTCTTGGCAGGTTGAACCACCTAAATGTGGTGACTGCAAGGGATGTACCTGAAGAGATGAAACACATTGCCTTGAATGACTTGCCCCTTTTAGCCATGGAGTACTGTTCCAGGGGAGACCTTCGTAAGGTGCCCTGATCCATTAGTTTATTTTGCCTTAATCATCTTATTCAGGTTATTATAATCAGTTTTGAAAAAAAGGTCTCTTTTTGATTTTTCTGTTATCTAATTTCTTTTTTTATTGTAGTTATTAAGCAAACCTGAGAATTGCTGTGGACTAAAAGAAAGCGAGGTGCTATCCTTACTCAATGACGTCGGTAATGTATTCCCATTTGAGACAACATTTTTCATGATTTGCCGTGTATCATATTAATTTATGTGGAGCTAATGTCATTTTTTGTATTAACAGGTTCAGGAATTCAATATCTTCATGCAAACAAAATTATCCACAGAGACTTAAAGCCAGAGAATATTGTACTTCAGGAAATCAATGGAAAGGTATCTATCTGCTTGTTTGTTTATTTGTTTGTATATATGAACATATATGAAAATGTTCTGACTCTGGGTATTTTTGTTTTTAGCTGGTCCACAAGATAATAGACCTGGGCTATGCAAAAGATTTGGATCAAGGGAGCCTTTGCACTTCGTTTGTGGGTACTCTGCAGTATCTTGTAAGTCCCTAAGGGTAATTTATGAACATGAATGCCCCCAAAACATGGTTCTGAAATAAAACAAGCAACATATTTATACATTTGGTGTATCAGTAATGTCTGATGTACACAATTCTGCTTTTTGCTCTATAGAACTTGTTTGTTTGGTTTTTAGTCCTGTTACAGGCCCCTTACATTTACACTTACTTTTACAGCATTTAGATGATGTCCTTATCTATAGTAACTTACAGAAGGGCTGAGAGTTCTCTATTCAAAACATATCTTTGAGTTAGTTTAGTAGAATATCATGTTAGAACTTTTTCCATTATTAGTTTTTAAAACGTGAAGCAAATGTAGTAAAAGATGAATAATAATATTACTAATAGCACATTGTCACAATGTCTAGCTTATTTTACATCACAGGAATAAATGGTAGTATATCTGAAAGCATTTGTCCTTCACAAATTAAATGAATTCAATTCATTCAATTAATTTTTATCAGTATAGCACTTTTAACAATGAACATTGTCTCAAAGCAGCTTTACACAGATAATGTGGTGATAAAAAGAATCTGGGTTGCACCCAATGTCCATTTATTACAGATAAATGATGTTGCGGGGTGCAGTTATGGTGATCAGAAGCAAACTGCAGTCCTGAGTCAGTGTAGCAGACTGTTGACATTAACTACAGTCCAAATCCAAATCCTCAAAGCTCCTGTTCTTACTCAGTAATTTTCAATGGAACCCCAGGGCATTGATGAGAAACCGTCCCCAGCTGCACAGAGTGACCCCGAATCGAAGAGAACACTATCCAGAGGCAGGCCAGAACAAATTTCCACTAAATTGTGTAGTTTTTGCAGCCTTTGGGGTAAACTGCACTGTGTGTAAACTGCAATGCTACAAAATGTGTTAAAATATTCATCCACTCAAAGCTTAGAGTAGCATTTTTTTTAAACCAGAATTTCAAAATAAATTTTTTTCATGTTGCTTAATATTATTATTATTATTATTTATTTTTTTAGGTTAATGAAATCTGAAGGAGATAATCTTTGTGGTAGAACATATCTGCTTCATCTGTATCATGATCGCGCCTCTGACAGCTTTTTAACAAGCTGTGATATGTGAAGAAATAATTTCCATTTAAAGTTTTAAAAAGTGTACATGTGACAGTCTCTTCCTTTTTTCTTTAACTAGCCCACATAATGAGTCCTTAATGCAGCGTCCTACACCTTTTAATCAATAGGGTTATCTGAAGCAATGCTAGTTCAATTTCATACTATTTTTTGTTGTCTTATAAAATACTGACTAGCGATAAAGTACAGAACCATTAATCACTATTAAATTAAGCAGTTGTTTAAACACAATCCAGTAACTGGTTTCATCTGATTTGTTTCAGGCCCCTGAGTTATTTGAGAGCAAACCCTACACAGTCACTGTGGACTACTGGAGCTTTGGCACAATGATCTTCGAATGTAGTTGCGGTTTTCGTCCATTTTTACATAACCTGCAACCTGTGCAATGGTATGTGGCAATTTCACATGACTGTTAAACTGGATCGTGGGAGAATTTAAGAATCTAAAAACTCCTTTCTTCTGTAATTTAGTCTTGTTACTTATGTTGTGTCTGGGATACTGATATTGCTCATGTTGCCAGGATGTTATGTAAACAGTTGTTCACTGCCTTTTGCTCTATAGTTATTTTAAAGCTGCATAACAAAAATTTTAAATATTTTCAGGTGCTCCAAAACGTAAATGAACAGTGCAGGGATTTTATTTTAAATCCACTGTATGATATACCAATATTCCAACATGTCAGGGGTTGTAAATGACCCTGAAAAGACTTACTGAGCATGAAATACTCAAACTAGCCCATCTGGTATTAGAGTCCATGTAACGATCAATATCATCATTCATATCTTTGATTTGAACATTAACCTGTCTCTGTATAATTCTATGCATTGTGATGTAACATGACTGTCTGATCAGATAACTGCATAAATGAGCAGGTGTACAGGTGCTTTAAATTGAGTTTGCGAGTGGTACATCCTCAAAGCCAGAGATTTTGTCTGGGTTGCAGTAAAAAAAAATGTTTAATTTACCAACATACCAGTATGTGTTAAAACAGATAATCACCTCATCAACAAGATGATCAGTAACCACATCCTTTGAGATATATGATCTTTACTGAGAAGTGTGTGCGTGTGTGTGTGTGTAAGAACAGATGACACAACAGCTCATTGTATCTACATCCCTATTTCTAATATTACCAAGCTACATGTGATTACTCAATATAGCTTTTTAGAGTATGTTCTATCTAGCTGTAAATATATCTGTACAAGTATACACAAATGGTGCATGAAGGATAATTGTGTTATGATTTAGAAATGGTTTCATGTAATTTATTATGAGTACAGTAAGCTTCAGTATTGTAGAACCAGTTAAATTGTAAGTTCAGTTCACTGTTAATTTACTTCCCAGTTACTGTTTGAAACACACCATTCCCAATTGGTGTAATAATTATATATTAAATAAAAAAACCTGGTCATTGATTGAATTGGAAAGTGAAAAAGCATTAAAAACTAAATTTTCTAAAAGCTTACACTAACACCTTTTGTGCATTTGTAGTCACCCTCATTGTTATTTTGCTCCAGGACAAGCAAAGTACGTAACAAAGGCCCAAAGGACATCATGGCGATAGAGGATATGAATGGAGAAGTCCGGTTTTCAACTCACCTTCCTTACCCTAATAATCTCAGCAGGTAAAGTATAGCTAACCTAATGTTTGACCTAAAGTGTGAAACATCTTTCATCTGGATGTCTGTAATCTTAAAAGTCAAAATGGGTAATGCTAATGATTTTTTTTTTCTTTTTTTTTTTTTACAATTAGCACGCTGTTGGAGCCTTTGGAGTGTT
The DNA here is from genome assembly GCF_946808225.1 of Silurus aristotelis. Lineage (NCBI taxonomy): Eukaryota > Metazoa > Chordata > Actinopteri > Siluriformes > Siluridae > Silurus > Silurus aristotelis. Next base: position 21,729,975 of record NC_139577.1, on the reverse strand, counting down.
TGTTACAGTTGATGCTAAAGTGGGATCCAGTTCAGAGGGGAGGAGTGATAAATTCTGATAATAAACAACCACAATGCTTTGCACAACTTGAGCAAATACTGAATATGAAGGTTGGTTCATCACAATACTTGTGCTCTTTTGAGTAATTAGTTAATGTTGCCAGCAGATGGCACTCTTTGGCTAATATATGTTTGTTTTTAGGTCGTGCACATCTTGAATATGACTACAACCGCGGTTCATTCTTTCCGTCTGGGCACTGAGGAGACCCTTCACTCGCTACAGCAGAGCATTGAGAATGTGACAAAAATTGATCAAGGGAATCAAGAGCTTCTGCAGGAAACAGGAGTCATGCTGGACCCCAGAAAGCCTGCGGCACAATGCGTTCTGGATGGAGTCGTAAGAGTGTTCTTGGTTTTCTTTTTTGTCTTTTCGATTTAGCTTGAGTCTCATCTGATTCATTGCTCTTTCACCTTTTGGTATCAGAGAGGATGGGACAGCTACATAGTGTATCTGTTTGATAAGAGCCTCACCAAGTACAATGGACCATTTACTGCCAGGCCTCTTCCAGAGAGTGTGAACTTCATCGGTGGGTATACCAAGAAATTTGGATATTTGCGATTTTGTAGTATTAAGATTTAATTATTACTTTTACTCTCAGTGGTTGTTATTAATTCAGATTAAAATGCTTTATGAAATAAAATAAAAAATACAAGGGCAAAAATTTTTGTTTTCACATGTCTCTGCTTTAACATGAGTTTTTTATTGTATACATTTTTGTCAATATGACCATTGTTTTTTTTGGGGTTTTTTTTTTTTTTCATTTTCAGTACGTGAGACCAAGACCCAGCTTCCCTTGAATTCCCTTAAGAAGGTTTGGGGTGAGGCAGTGAGCTACATTTGTGGCCTCAGGGAGGACTACAGCCGCCTTTTCCAGGGCCAAAGAGCTGCCATGTATGACAAGTATAGTTTAACATGTTCCATATCCACATGCTAAGGTTTTATAATCTCAGGCTTGACTATTTATTTTCTTTTCCTGTTCCTATGTACATTTTTATAGGTTGAGCCTTCTTCGCTACAACACCAACCTCACTAGATACAAGACTCTGATGTTTTCATGTTCACAGCAGTTAAAAGCCAAGCTTGATTTCTTTAAAAGTAGTATCCAGTATGATCTGGAGAAGTACAGTGATCAGATGCAGTATGGAATATGTAAGTCCTTGATATTTTAATTGAGAGGCTACAATAATTATTTTACCTGGATATTTTTATGATTGTATATATTTGTTTTTGTTTGCATTTCTACTTGGGTGCACTGTATACAAAATACAGTAAATAAAGCATGATTTGAAACCTTTCTGTATTCTTTCTAGCTTCTGAAAAAATGCTAAAGGCATGGCAGGACAATGAAGAAAAAGCTGCTGCATTTGGACAGGTATATTTACAACGTAGATTTGATTTTTAAAACTGTTACAATGACAGATCATGACTAAAGGTTGTGTTTTTTTTTTGTTTTTTTTTAAGGTTGCAGAGATTGCTCATCTAGATGAAGAGATTATGGCCTTGCACTCTGAGATTGTGGAGCTTCAGAGAAGTCCTTATGCTCGGCGCCAAGGAGATGTCATGGAGCAGCTGTAAATCTTTAATTATTATTATTATTTTTTGTTACAAATTTGTCTTTTTTTCTTTTCCATAACATTTTCTTTCTTTCTTTCTAGTGAGGAGAAAGCCATTGAACTTTACAAACAGCTGAAAGCTAAATGTAAAAGTAAGTATTTTTATGACCACTTTGAATAAAATGTGTCTATTGAAAAACTACACGATATAAAATTGTGATGTTAGACATTTGGTAAGGCTTTTGAGTGAAGTAAAATGCTTAGTAATCTGTTAGATAATTGTCATGTATTATAGGTGCTTATGAATATGTATGATGATTTTACTTTCAAAACAAGAAATCAGGGAGGGAGCATTTTGAAACACTGATTTTTACTTTAGCCAGATGTATTCCAGGTACCACACATCCAGCTGGAGAAAAACAGTAAATGTATATACAGCTCTATAAACAGGTCCACCATCTTTTAACAGAGGGATAATTTATAAAGGGAATAACTTTTGGGATCTAACTCAAAACTCTACAAATGAGCCATGTGTGATGCTAACCAGCTCTTAATTGATATCTGACTTTTGTTTATAGATGGCAGGATGCATTGAACAAATACTAAATTACTCAGAATATATTTTCCTATTTCTTATTAGTCTTACAATATATACAAAATATGAACACTACTGGTACCTTTTTTATTTTATGTGCACTTTAACGTTTATATTCTTGTTCTCTGCAGTGAATGACTCTCAGCATGGCTACAGTGACAGTTCTGAGATGGTCAAAGTAATTGTCCAGACAGTACAGAATCAAGACAAAGTATTGAAGGATCTCTATGCACATCTTAGGTAAAAAATTAAAGACATTCTTTATTTGGAAATAAAAACATACAAGAAGTAAAAGGTTTACTAAAAAGCTGTAAGGGGCATTGCAATGTTGCATTCATTTTTGTTATTTATCTTTTTAAATGTTTATCTGCATACCAACATCAGTGCCATTTTAAAGTGAAAGGAAAAGATTACATCAGAATGGCAACACATGCAACAGAGCAAATACAGAACATGGTTTTTTTTTGTTCTTGCTGGAGCCATGATAAACTCTACCTGTTTCAAATGGTAGTTCAAAAGTATGTACATTACAATGATATATGCAGATATAAAATATTTGCAATGGGATTACTTGTTTTGCACAATATGGAAAAACATCTTCAGGGAACAAAAAAGAATTTCATATTGAGGTATGAAAGATGTCACAAATTTGATCTTTTGTAGATTTATTTTGACATTTTGCCTGAAACCAATGCACATGTTTTCTATATGACTAACATGTTCTGTAATCAGGGCACTAACCACTGAGCTCAGAATGGTCAAGCTCTGAGTGCATGGATAAGAATTGCAAACATATAAAGAAAAGCCTGTGCTTTAGTCAAAAGGGAAATCATATACCAGATACCAAACACCAGAGGAATAACCTGAACATAATGCAAAAGTGCATTGTGCTTTGACTATTACCTAAACATCTAAATGCTTCTAACTGAATTAAAAAGTATATTCACTAAGATGTGTTAGTATGAAACCTTTGACACTGATGCACATTAAATGACAAAAGTTTGTGGACAACTAAAAATCACCTCAATACCTTTTAGGTATCCCATTGCAGATTTTGCTGGAACTTCCACTATTTATGGAAGCCTGTTCTCCAGATTTTTGTATGTGCTCTTTGAGGTTGAGGTCACATCCCTTTGCAGGCAACTGAAATTCCTTCTGAAAAGATTTATGCAGAAGAGCATTGTCATGACAAAACATGTTTAGACCATAATTTAAAAGAATTCGTAGTTCAACCGTTTGGAGAAGACCCCAAAGACTTATGGGTGTAATGGTGAAGTGTCTAAAAACATATTGTATTTACAACTAAATGTATTCATATTCAATTAAATCTTATGTGTCATTTTATGATTTCCTTAACAGTAAAATTCTGCAGAGCAAGCAGAAGATTATTGAATTGTTCCCGAAGATTGAAAAGACTCTGGAGAACATTAAGGAGGCGGATGGCATTGTTATGCAGATGCAGATGAAACGACAGAGGGAGTTCTGGCATTTACTAAAAATTGCATGTGTGAGTATTGCACTTGAACCAATTTCACATGTTCAGCTGCTTCATAATGGTGCAGAGATAAGTAAACTGTAAATGTGTGTATTCCTGCAGGCACAGAATACCACTCGTAGCCACAGTGCAGATGTATCCCCTTGTGTCTCGGCCTGGTATCAGAATGCTCAGCAGTCCTGCTCTCCGTGCCTGCCCGTGTCTCTGCCTTCACCACCTGACACGTAATTCCTCACTGCACACGTTCAGTTCACATAGAACCAGCTGTGAGTTTTACTCTATAATTAACTTTAATAATTATGTTTTTCAGTGAAACGGTCAACTATCTACTGGAGGAGAATCAAAAGTACTTAAACCAGCTTACAAGCCTGCTGCAGGAGACATCTGAGGAGAAAGCAGAGAGTATAGTGGTGAGTTCAAACTCTTTACTTTGTTTTGTCATCCAAGATGTATATTTAAGTAGTTATTAGTGTTAGTCCAAACAGTGAGCAAATGTGAATGCACAATAAAAAATTAACAGTGGTATATGTAATGAAAATCTGGTGATGGTGCACCTAACAATAATGGACGCAACAATATATTCAACCATTAATAAATCAGTAGCTATTTGCAATATATTGTTTGACCTGCAGCTATACTTGGCAACCCTTACATGTTTTCTTTTTAATGATGGAAATGTAGTAACAATACAAGTCACATTATAAGTCTCATCACATTGTCTAAGATAGAGGTACCCAAATGAAGGCTAAATAATCATACTTGATACTTGGGTGAAAGTAAATTAGCATTAAACCAAACTGTATTATAGTCAAATAAAAGTTATGGGTCCTGTCACGGTTATTAAATCATTTGATTTGATGATAATTATAAATAAATAAAACAAATCAATACATATACATTATTGATGGCCGCAGCTGATGGCCAACATATGATTCTTTTTTTTCCCCCTCTGCATGCCATAAAATCCAAATCGTAAAAAGACGTGATACAGAAAATTGCTTAAATTAAATATTTATATCACAACACAAGCCTCTCCAATCAGTGCACTGGTTACCAGGTTTTTGTACCTGTGCCTACATGTAGCCTAAATTACAGCTGTTTGAAAGCTTAATAACAATACAATTCCAAAAAGTTCTTTTTTATTACATTTTCTAAATGTTATTCTCATTCTCTCTATTATTCTCTCTCTCACTCCAAAAGCAGCATCATATTTAACCAATGAAATATACTAGTCTAGATTAAAAACGAATATTTAAGAACCTAAAATCCGGTAAAGGCCCTGTCTCGGCTGATTCTGCATGTTGAATCAGCGGCGGAGCTCGTCGGCGAGAACGAGAATCCGATTGGCTAATTAGCTTAGCGAATGAGCACACAGAAGAAAACACGGCATGCTCTTGTCTTTGCAACTTAGCAGACATAATTTGAAAAAAACCTACACAAATCCGTTAGTAACGCACGCGGCTGGCAGAAACGCTGCTTGCTTTAAAATCGTACAGTTGTAGCTCTTCCGTTTTCCTTGTTTGGATGTTGAAAACAGACTACTGCCCCCCCGCTATTATGAGAGAGTTATGTTGTTTTATGCAAGGTGCAGAACGAATAATAAAACCATAATAAAATCTTAGGCAATTGTTGTGCTATGAAACCTGTGAATATTAGAATTTGTATACAGGTGGAATATTGTCAACTGCTTTAACAATGATCATAGTCATTAATTATTAATAATTAGATTGTTTAATTATTGCTGGCGTGGCTCTGAAAAACGTTATCTGTAATTTGTCTCTGTGTTTGTGTTTCTGATTCTGTTTAATACAGGAGCAAGACTGGAGCTGGACTAAGTATGAAACCCTGTTTGCAAAATTACGTTTATAAGTTTAATTCATACTATGATATTCTTCACCTGCATGGATTTCTGTTGCCACTTATGGGTTTTCATGATAGTAATCTATCAAATTCATGTTTTATAGTGCAGTAGCAACATAATGACGTGCACATATAATGATGGCTTTTTTTTTTACTGGAAAAATGCCACCATACACAAGCAAATTGTATCCATACACTTTTAAAACATTGTTCTTTATCCAGGCCTCAGGCCATGTCAGAGCACCCAGATTGTGATTCTGTTCCTCACACGAGCAAAATAAAAAAAAAGAACATGTGTGGACTGTTCTGGTGGCCATGAGAACTGGTCTGAGAACCACTGCTTTAAATACACAAGTATTTATTTATTATAAATAAATAAATCTCCTCTGTATGGGCTGGTTGTATGTGGAATTGGTGTCTTTTTATTGTTCAGCATCTGCACTTTAGAGGCTCACTGTGAATGTTGGATCGTCAGGAGTGATAATCTTGAAAGTCAAAATTATTGAATAAAAGAAGACAGAATTGTACCAACAAAGCTGACTGAATCTAGCCCCAGGAAGCTGTTTATAATAAAAAATGCTCTTTCTATCTATGAATTAAAATTTTGTCCATTACTACATGCCCACGAGTGGCAAGTTGTTGTGTGGGTGTGGAGTAGGAACCTGAAGGTGCTGAATTTTTTTTTTTTTTTTTTTTTTTTCTCTCTCTTCTTTTTGGGTAAATGGAAGAAGTGTCATAGTGTCATCAGTGCAATGCCTGTAGAAAGGCCTGTTTAGTGTCAGTTTGGGGATTTAAGAGTATCACTATATTAATCTTGGTTCTCTGTTGTTTTTGAAACTAAGCTCTTTTTGATAATCAGCTCTACACAGACGGTTGATGGATTTTCAATTCATTATGTATTTCATCAGACAATGTTTGACACCTACTGATAAGTTGTAAAATTTTAACTGAAATGTTTTTTGGTTTATTGTACATTACAAATAAAAGTAATAAAATTGTTTTAATGTCATTTATTGGTGGCTGTGTTTCAAAGAATGTTGTTCTCAGACCCTGTGAAAGTCAAAGTCAATGCTAAGCATTCAAGTCTGGAAAAAGTTGTATGAAATTGGATCATTTGTTTAATGACAATGAAGTGATAAACTATTTGTGTCAGACATTCTTAAAGAGTAAAATCTAGGAATTGTGAACTTGTCATGTCTGTTCACCTATCATCTCACTCAACATAAAACATCTGTATATAGTCAGGAGATCTACTATTACTCTGTATTAACAAACATTTGTAGACACCTGACCATCACACCCAGGTGTGGTTCTCCAAACTGTTGCTACCAAGTTTACAAGCATACAACTGTATATGATGTCTTTCTATGCCGTAGCATTACAACTTGTCTGGAACTAAAGTCCCAGACCTGTACATGCATCACAATTACTCCTTCTACCACAAAATGAGATCCATTAAACCATGTATGAAGGCCAACAAATGTAGTGTCCTGCACGAAGCCCTGATCTTAACTCAACACCTCGTGGATTAACTGGAACGCTGACTCTGCTCAAGACCTTTTCACCTGACTACAATGCCTGACTTCACTACAATCGGTGCTGAATAAATGAATCCCTACATGTGCACTTTAAAAGCTCTGAAAAAGAGTTGAGATTATTAGAAGTTCAAAAGAGTCCATTCAGAGTGGGATGCTCAGAAAACCCATGTAAGTGTTCCAGCTACAGTTTCGTGTCCATAAACTTTTGTCATATGAGTGTGTGAGCAAATACAAGAGAAATAAAATCCAACTACTAAATCAATGGATTTCTTTGGGCTAAAAACTCATGTATATCGTTCAACAATTCAGCCAGTGTGGCGCGTGAGGAGTTAATTTAGGGAAAAGGGCCTCTGGTTGGCTCTGTGACAGGAGGCGGGGAAATACAGGGTCAGTCTGAAATCGAGCCCTGAGTTATGTTCTCTACACTGTCATTTCCAGTGACATGATTTATAGCAACGAAATCAAGAGAATTAATTCACGGTTTATGTTGTTATTTTCATCTAAATGTCTTTAAACATCCTCAATATTCAATTACAGGTAGTCGTCGACTTACGACCACAATTGGGACCGACAAATCGGTCGTAACACGATTTGGTCATAAGTAGAGTAGGCTAAATGTACAGTACTGTAAAATTATGCCGGAAGCTGGTAAAAAAAAGTAACGTACGCCGCGGCTAGCGATTGTGTTCGTAAAGTCGAATGGTCGTAAGTTGCATAGGTTGTAAATCGACGACTAACCTGTACTTTTTAGTTTTATGTCAGATGTATGAAGATGTATGAAGGCCAACAAATGTTGGCACTCAATTAACGGACTCATTATGGTATTAAGGTATTGTCCTGTGGTTACACTGTGGCCAGGAGTTTGATAAAATTAAGTTTCAAATGAAGCTTTTAAGCTGTTTACTAAGAGCACATTAATGACTAACAGGCAGAAAGAAAGAAATTCGGACTCATACATTAAGCCTTTTCCGAACGTTCAGCTAAAAGAGCCGACTCACAGAGCCGACTCATGAAGTCAACTCTTTCACCATTGCTGTATCTCACGTTCTAGAGGTAATTTCATATCCGGGTACTATTTGCATAATATTTAAAGACTCCGGAGTCGGACAGACCCTTTTCAAGTTTCCTAAGACAACAGATTGTATACAGTCTTCACACCAGATTTCATATTTCCTCCTCCTGCTATCACACAGCCTACAGGTGAATATATTGATTCCTTATCATTAGGAAATCTTTATTTTACAATACACACAACGCATAGTTCCTTTTAATGCTTATAAATTACGTCATGAGCCGTGCACATTTTTTTCCGGAAATCGGAAAACACAAACTGATTTGCTTGTTGCAAACTTGAACTTTTACTTAGCGCTTTGTATTTTATTAATACAACCATAATCACACTTTTTACTTCCGTATCCAGATCCTGATTATGGCTTCGACCCAGAAATGCCGTGGAAAAGGTAAGAAACACACGCATTCATTATCCGCAGATAAACTCCTATACGGGTTGCAGAATCTTTTTTTTTTTTTTTTTTTTTATTGTCACAAAAATTGTATTTCTTTCTTTCTTGCTCCGAATATGTTTTTTTTCAAGATGCTGATTCATTTACATAATAATAACTGTTTATACTCAACATGCAAAAGTTAGTTTTGTTCAGGAGTCTATTGTTTGTACTGGAGCGTGAATATACTTATGCACTCAGGCACCAGTGCACTGTAGGGCACCATGCACACACTCATTTAAACCTACAGGCCATTAAGAATCACAAATTCACCTCCTGCCATGAACCTAAACGTAATCCTAAAAATCATCCTGGTGGGTCTGGAGCTGTGAGATCCCTGTTCAGCATGCTGCACCACTCTGCCACTGCTGTTAAGATGCTTTGTGATAATGTCAATTGCTCCAATATAAAACAAACAAAACTCACTTCCCTTACACACTGGGTGTGTCAAGAATAAATCTGTGTAAACCTTCTATTTAACAGTCTAAAGGATGATATTCAAAGCACTATGAAAAAAAAGTTTACACATTATTAATCCTCAAGAAGGTTCTGATTTTGTCTGCTATGCCATGCATAACAACATTGAGGTATTTTTCACTGATGATAACTATAGGGAATTTTTGTTGCAAATCTTTAAACATAATTTTTTTTCCCATAATGACTCAGCAAAATAGACATGGGTGGAGTAAGAGGTTAAAACATGCAAGTCACTGGACCTTAATGAAAATATTAATCATGTTATATAAGACTGCAGGTGTGTCCCAAAGGAACAGATAACGGAGTCTTAGGGTTGGGCCAAGAATCTCCAGAACAGCTTCAACACCTTAGCATAGATGCTAATGCTCATAAAACAGTGCTGGAAAGATGGACATCTTTTATCAGTTTGGGGTTTGGTGATGGTGGGCATCTAAATTGATAAGTCATACAGGAAGGGGCATACAGTCTATTGACTATGAAGGTCAGAACTTATAACCAATTACACAAATAATAATCATAATCCTCAAACCATTTATTCAACCCTGGTACCTGGTGAAGATCTGTGTGGTCTTCCTGGAAATGAATACCAATCAAGATAGAAACTTTTCTTTATAGAAAAAAAAAAGGTTATCAGTCTGAATGACTTGGCATTGATTTGCCGTGAATCTTACTTTAATAGGACAAGAGAACACGGTATTAAATATACCTATCTAACAGAACTACCCATTTTTCTGTACACCATTACATTGATCTAAGCTTAGGCTGTTCATTTGGTATCTGATATATTTTGCAGGAAGCTGCGCTCCTGGGGCTGTACCCAATGGCAAGATACGCATCTATAGTATGAGATTCTGCCCATATGCCCAGAGAACCAGACTGGTACTAAGTGCCAAGGGTATAGAGTAAGTCCACATGTTGGCATAAGTACAAATTTCTTGAGTGTGCATAGCACACAGTGTGCATACAAATTTATTTGCTACTAAAAAGTAAAATAGAACTTATGAATATAAGAATTTATAATTACTCCCACCATCTCACTGTAGGCCTGAAACTATCAACATCGATCTGAAAAACAAACCGGAATGGTACCTGGAAAAGAACCCTCTTGGCCAAGTGCCTATCCTGGAGACCCCTAGTGGTCAGATAATCTGTGAATCGGCAATCACATGTGAATACTTGGATGAGGTATACCCTGAGAAGAAACTGTATCCCACTGACCCATTTGCAAAAGCCCAGCAGAAGATGTTGCTGGAGGATTACTCAAAGGTATGTCCTTTATTCCCACAATAAGCCACAAGTATTTACAAAACATAGGAGAATATTTTAAACCATGTCAGGAGCCTGTTTTCTCACAGTTCTTTGAAGCTACTAAATGGATCACTAAAATATGTTGTTGGTTTTTTTTTTGTTTTTTTTACTTTCAGGTTATTCCTCTGTTCTACAAAATTCCCATGACTAGAATTAAGGGTGAGGATGTGTCCGCACTAGAAGCGGAGTTAAAGGAAAAGCTCTGCAAACTGAACAAGGTAGAGTGCAATATTTAAATGATAATTATATCATTATCTTATTTGAAATGAATTATATTTTTAACCCAAAGTAGTAAATGACCAGCCACACTGACTAACTTCAGTGTTGTATATAAAACTGTATTTATTTTATTTTCATTATATTCTTTGGCAGGTTTTGGTTAACAGGAAAACCAAATACTTTGGAGGCAATTCAGTAACTATGATTGACTACCTGATCTGGCCATGGTTCGAGAGGGTGGAGGCCTGGCAGCTTAAACAGTATGATTTCTTATTTATACAAGAATACAATAAAAGCAAGCAAACAAACAAAAAATAAAATAAATAGAATAAAACATTGCACATCTGGACCAAAGCGGATCCATTATGTTTACAGCAGCTGGGTGGTGCAAAGTTAAATTCTATTTTATTTTTTTTTCTTTGTACAGTTCATCATAACTTTCTAAACTGCATTTGGAGAATGAATATATGTATAGTTTCAGATGAATTTACATATAAACACTTTGATTCTTTCACAGATATCTGGATGGCCTTGCAGAGCTGAATAACTGGATTTTGCTCATGAAGGAGGATCCAGCAGTAAAGGCACTCATGTTTAGCACAGATGACCACAAGGTCTTTTTTACCTCATTCATCGAGGGAAAACCCAATTATGACCATGGCTTATAAAAATATTTTTATACTGAAATAGCTACAAAAAATACTATAATTCATCCACTGATTTTTCCGTACAAGCTTTTGTACAAATATAATGCCTTGTCACAAAATGTCATGAGATGAAATTAAACAGCTTCTTTAATATCAAGTTTGCACATTTCATCTTTGAATTTTTTTGTTCTTGGGCCATCTAATTTGCAGTGTATGTAATCCCTTCATCAAGAGCGTGAATATACATATAGCCTGCATGCACTCAGGCTACAGTCCACTGTAGGACTCCATGCACACACTCATTTACACCTACAGGCAGTTAAGAATCACTAGTCCACTTCCTGCCAAGAACATGAACATAATTTACACCTGTGATGCTTTGTGAAAATCTCAATAACTTCAGGGTAATACAAATAAAACTCAGGTGAAAACTAAATCTGTGTAAACAGTGTATAGGATGATATTCAAAGCACTATGAAAATAAAGTTAGTCATCATGGATATGACTAAAGGAAAACCTACCCAATCCATGAAAAAGCAGTTAAAAACAAAGAAAATTGTGTATGATTTATTTTTTTTACATTACACTTTATATAAAAAATAAATGCTTGTTTAACACATTAGCACATAATAGCTGCCTCTCTACAATCATCAAAACCACAAGTGCTTTTCTAATTAAATATACAACTAGTACTAAACAATTCAGTGCATAAAAAAATATGTACTCAGAAAATTATGCAGTTATGTTCTGGTGGTCTCCAAGACTGATGTGGAACCTCTTAAGTTGTTGTCAACGGCTGAATTGAGTCCACTGTTGGCTGAGTGTGATGTGTACTCTCGAATAAGCACTGGTGCATTTCTGAGCATCTCTTCAAAGTTTTCCACCATATTTGCATAGACCTGCCTCTCTAACACTAGAGGCCTGAAAAGGTTTATTGGTTCTGCAACCTGAAATATTGCTGGAACCCCAATTCCAAGTGGAACAAGTGGATTCCCAATGATAATGTGAGTTAGCCTCTTTTCCTGTAGGCTTTTTTGTAGAAAAGCCAACAAATCCCGCAATCTCTGGTCCAGGTTTAGCGGTCTCCATGATGTAGGAGATTTACTCAATAGTAGATGCAAGAATGCAGTTTTCAGATGGTAGTTTGTAAGGCCACTTTTATCTCCAAGACCTGACTGTTTTTTGTGCAAGAAAGAAACAAGCTGTAGGCATCGGAGATGACAAGAGTTTCTTGGAAGTTTCTTTGCCATGTGTTTGAGCAAGTTTCTTTCATAAACAGAGAATGAGATATGCCAGTAGACATCTGTGGTGTTACTTGTGTCTGAAGGAAAATAAGAGATAAAGTATGCATGTGTGTCTTCAAGTTGAATAGCAGGTGTGATGTTTAAAACAACAACCTTTCCTGACTTGAACCTGACCTTCAAGGCACCAGGGAAATCTAGGTTTCGGAAAGTGAGCTCAAACTCATATTTGTGCGAGATTCGGCCCCATGCTCTGGTCACGGAGATCTGGAACCATTTCATGAACTGATCTTTAGACAGATAAGCAGTGTTTCTTGAGCAGAGTAGTTTTTCCAAAGCATGGTCATCAGCTTTGTTATTGTGTTTTTTGTTGTGTAGCAGGCACAGCATATCATCATCAAGTGCGGTATTGCCAGAGAGGCAGTCTGGGCAATTCTCACCAATCTTTACCAACTTAATCCTCCCACATCCTTGCATGTCCAAAGGGATGTCAGACGATTCACCACACCAAAGCTCAAACTGAAAGTGGTATGGTTCTGGTACTACAAATGGCACAATGATGTCAGACATAAAAGGCTTATACACTCTCCAGGACTCAAACATGCTGCCCACTCCAATAAAGTCCTCAAGTTCCACGTCAAACTCACGGTCACAAATGCTCCTAAAAGCTTCCAGAAGGTCATCTGCAAAGCCTTCAACAAACTCCTGCACTCTCCCACACTCATGGACAAATGATTGAAAGTTGGTCTCACAAAGGTTGCTTAGGACACTTTTGTCGAAAATCAGATTCTTAGGACTGACAGATCCACCATTGGTGTACGCTTCATTATCTTCAACATGGTCAGGTGCATCACCAGAGATCATGTCCTGTCTACAAACTTCAATAGTAAAAAAGATGACAAGAGAAAGTGTGCTCCAGAAGTACCAACCATAGTAGTCAATGCTAGAGTTTGTCACTTCTTCATCTGCCTTTGAGATCTCTTGTTCAAGGCGTTCATGTTCTGCTTGCAGTCTCTCTTCATGCTCCTTCATTCGGGCCAAAACGTCATGTTCCTCTTCGGGGATTGTAGTGTTCTCCTTTGGGAAAAGCAGTGGGTGGTTGAGGATAGCAGCTGCCACAAACACACAAACCCGTGCTATATACCCCTGCATCCCTGCGTATCTGCGGAAAAGGTCAAATGTTACAGTTTAATATAAAGAATGGAAAAGAATTAATAAGATTATATTATAACACTGTTTCATGTATTAAAATGTTTGGCATCACAAGAAGTGTACATTTTAAACATTGTAGTAAACAAGAATCGGCTTATTTTTAAGTCAGATACATTTTGCTGAATGCACGACGTGGTCAGCAAAGCATGAACCATCTCAAATTTAAGTTCAATGAGGCTGCACTGAATGTAAAGGAAGGAAACAAACAGGAAATTGTGTAATTTGCAGATCTCAATCCGTACAAACATTTGCACAGTAAAATGCATTACTTAAACTCAGTTGTGCAAAACATTTCACATTTCATAAACAAACCAAAATCCATGAGAAAAAAACTGAAAAGTTTCCTTAAAACCGTTACTGGCAATCTAATAAAAACGCATTAACGTACATCTATTGCTTATTTTAAGTTTCATGTTGAAAGGCTGGTTATTTTATAATAATACTTGTCATCAAATCAGTAAACATACTAGTGGATTTAAACAAGACTTCCTGTCTACACAAGTTCATTTGTTAAATTTAGTACACAGGATTGTGATCATTTTACCAGTCAATGTCATGTAAAAGACATCGTATTTGGAGTCTATTTAGGGAAAATCTCTACACATCTGTATGCAGGCCTGCCATACAACTTTCCTGGGTCCTGGACAAAACACTTAAGAAGGATCCATTCTTAAATTAAATTAAATACAAAAATTCCTATATTTTATTCTAATACATTTCTTCTTAACTTTTGCACTTCTCCCTCATGCATCATCTTAACAAACATTAGCATGAACTAAAGTATTTAAGAGAATACATACAATGTCACATGTGAAAAATGTCTGTAATTCACCATGTTTTATTGGATGTGGACAGTGTTATGAACAAAATGCAGAAAAACTGTTTCAGAAGAAATATGAACTTATCAGAGGAAATATAACACACTTTGCAAACTGCAATTACTTTTTTTGTTTGTAGACTTTTTTATTTTATTTTTATTCTCTATGTCAATGGAAAAGCAGGACAGGGTCTCTGGTTGTCCTTGGTGCCAGAGGTGCTGTCTGGAGGTAGAATGTGCATTGCTTTGTGACCCTCATTCATAATACATGATGTAAAGTGCAGTGTGTTGAGGAACCCCAAATAAAAGCCCACAGAATATTTGTTTTAATTTGTCAGTCCCAGTGAATCATAATAACTGTAGTGTTATTCTTCGCTGGATAGATATCTATTAGTGTGGATAAAACCTGAGATCAAGTCAAGTTTTTTATTCTATAGCGCTTTTCACAACAGACATTGTCTCAAAGCAGCTTTACAGAGTTTAAGAGTTAAGGTGAATGATGTGTATGTATCCCTGATGAGCAGCCATGGCGACTGTGTCAAGAAATAACTCCCTTAGATGTTATGAGAAAGAAACCTTGAGAGGAACCAGACTCAAAGGGAACCCATTCTCATTTGGGTGACATCAAGTGTGTGATTATAGTCTTTAAACAATACAGAACACTGAAGAGAGAAGCACTGGAGTGTAAGATTATGATTAATGTTATTTCTACAGTCTTATACAGTAATTTGTGGTTATAAATCTAGGAGCTACTGAGCAATACAAAAAAAAGCTCAACATTTAAGATCATCATAAATCCAACACCAGCTTCTCCATGCCAGATCCTTGGTGTAAGCCATACACCTTTTTAGTAAATACCAGCATATATTTAGAAATACACCTACTTTTGAGCTCATGTGGCTAACGCCTGTTTTCTTTATGAAAGATACAAAACAAGATATAAAAGCATCCTACATCTTATAATCGGCTAAATCAGCTATAATCAGCAGTCTAAATGCATTACATTTTTTTGTTTACAGAAACATCAGTTGAGTTAAACCATGTTAAGACTATATAAGGTTAAAGTGTAGCTACATGCAGCTCTTTTCACCCACAATGACCTAAATAACCTTAAACTAACGGTTCTCGACAACTTCCCCCTTTTTCGTTGGATTAGTTTCTCATTTTTAAACAAAGTTACATTTAGCAGCAATTTCTTTAAACAAATTAAAAAAGCAAACCTTTCAGCGTTTTACTCTCAGAGTTTCATCTCCATGTGGTCCACGGTCTAAGAAGAAGCGCAGTGAAAGAGTAAATGTGACTCGGGTGTTTTAGACTCTGTGGGTTGAGGCGGAGAACATTAGTAGTCATTTCCTGGAGCAAAGCCTTCGTCCATTTTTTCCTTTTCTTTTTTCACTTCTCCAAAAGAACGGATGAAATGAAGCAGAATTTACTATACAAAACTGTCCTCACACTCCGCTCGCAGAGTATTTAGTATTGTATTTCTACTAAATATATTTCACCGTTTTGGCATATCTGGCTTATCAACAAGGCGCCTGAGTTGCCAAGTCCGCGATTTCCCCGCCGTCCTGGTTTCATTTCAGTGCTGCTCAGGGTTTGTTTTTTCTCACATCAAAGGTAATTATGGAAAATGCAAAATATATTTAGAAAAATTATTTTCATCTTAAAAATGAACTGGAATTACAAATGCACAAAAATTACCAGATATACTGTAAATATTCTTTTGGTCAGACAGTTCATTGTTTCGCAACATTCCTTTTGCTTTGCAACTTTATGAAACCAAACAATAGATAGATAGATAGATAGATAGATAGATAGATAGATAGATAGATAGATAGATAGATAGATAGATAGATAGATAGATAGATAGATAGATAGATAGATAGATAGATAGATAGATAGATAGATAGATAGATAGATAGATAGATAGATAGATAGTCAAGTCAAGTCAAGTCAAGTCAAGTCAAGTCAAGTCAAGTTTATTTGTATAGCGCTTTTCACAACAGACATTGTCTCAAAGCAGCTTTACAGAAAACAACAGTGAAGGTGAATGGTGTGCGTTTGTCCCTGATGAGCAGCCGTGGCGACAGTGGCAAGGAAAAACTCCCTTAGATGATATGAGGAAGAAACCTTGAGAGGAACCAGACTCAAAGGGGAACCCATCCTCATATGGGTGACATCAAAAGTTTGGTCATAAATCTTTCAACAATACAGAACAATAGATAGATAGATAGATAGATAGATAGATAGATAGATAGATAGATAGATAGATAGATAGATAGATAGATAGATAGATAGATAGATAGATAGATAGATAGATAGATAGATAGATAGATAGATAGATAGATAGATAGATAAAAAATGTCGCTTATTTGTGGCAGGCAGGAGCATGTCCCCACAGTAAAATATTTGGTACACTAATTATGGCATACTATAATTTATATAGTGGAATTCAGTGTTGTTCTCCGGTTATTAGGCAAAATAATATACAGTCCGCCTAGCGTTTGATCGAAGAACTGCAACGTCCCACTTTACTTTACGGGTGCCTGTTTTTATAAGATCATGTTTCAGTTAATGTTTTATGTTTTGAGATGTTTCTTGTTCATGTATATGTTCATGATTTACACAAAAAGGCAAACTCTAATCAAACGAAATTTGTTTATTTTTTAAGTTTCTTTTTTATTCATATTCAAAAGAGAAGCAGGTGAAACAAACAAACAAAAAATGATATATGTAAAATATTTGTATTTTAAAAATGTAAATAACATATATACACCTTGTATTCCTCTAGTATGTATCTTTTGCCTAGGAACTACATAATGTGTATCTTTAAAGCTTTACTTTACTAAAGATAATTATTCTGTGCAATTAACCAGATTACCAGGAGCTGGGAAGGATGTACTGCAAGTTAGAGCAATAAAGGATGGAGAGGGAAATGTGTTGACTAGTGAGGAGAGTGTGTTGAGAAGATGGAGGGAGTATTTTGAGCAGTGGAGTTGGGGAAGCAGGATGTAGATAGGATTAGTAAGGAGGAAGTGAGAGCAGCGATTAAGAGGATGAAGAATGGAAAGTCGGTTGGACCAGATGACATACCGGTAGAAGCGTGGAGATGTTTAGGAGAGATGGCAGTGGAGTTTTTAACCAGATTGTTTAACAGGATTCTGGAAGGGGAGAGGATGCCTGAGGAATGGAGAAGGAGTGTGCTGGTACCGATCTTTAAGCATAAGGGAGATGTGCAGACCTGCAGTAACTACAGGGGAATTAAGTTGATCAGTCACACCATGAAGTTATGGGAAAGAGTAGTGGAAGCCAGGCTGAGAGAAGAGGTGACCATCTGTGAGCAACAGTATGGTTTCATGCCGAGGAAGAGCACCACAGATGCCTTATTTGCTTTGAGGATGTTGATGGAGAAGTATAGAGAAGGACAGAAGGAGCTGCATTGTGTATTTGTGGATTTAGAGAAAGCGTACGACAGGGTGCCGAGAGAGGAGTTGTGGTATTGTATGAGGAAGTCAGGTGTGTCAGAGAAGTATGTGAGGGTGGTGCAGGACATGTATGAGGACAGTGTGACGGCAGTAAAGTGTGCAGTAGGTACGACAGACTGGTTCAGGGTGAAGGTTGGACTGCATCAAGGATCGGCCCTGAGCCCTTTCCTGTTTGCAGTGGTGATGGACAGGTTGACGGACGAGGTCAGACAGGAGTCTCCCTGGACTATGATGTTTGCAGATGATATTGTGATTTGTGGTGAGAGTAGAGAGCAGGTTGAGAAGAGCCTGGAGAGGTGGAGATATGCGCTGGAGAGAAGGGGAATGAAAGTCAGTAGGAGTAAGACAGAGTACATGTGTGTGAATGAGAGGGAGGGCAGTGGAGTGATGCGGTTGCAGGGAGAAGAGGTGGAGAAGGTGGAGGAGTTCAGGTACCTGGGGTCAACAGTGCAAAGTAATGGAGAGTGTGTTAGGGAAGTAAAGAAAAGAGTGCAGGCAGGGTGGAGTGGGTGGAGAAGAGTGACAGGAGTGATTTGTGATAGAAGAGTATCTGCAAGAATGAAAGGGAAAGTTTATAGGACTGTGGTGAGACCTGCGATGTTGTATGGATTAGAGACAGTGGCATTGAGTAAAAGACAGGAGGTGAAGCTGGAGGTAGCAGAGCTGAAGATGTTGAGGTTTTCGTTGGGAGTGACGAGGATGGACAAGATTAGAAATGAGTTTATTAGAGGGACAGCCCATGTAGGATGTTTTGGTGACAAGGTGAGGGAGGCGAGATTGAGATGGTTTGGACATGTGCAGAGAAGGGACATGAATTATATTGGTAGAAAAATGCTGAAGATGGAGCCACCAGGTAGGAGGAAAAGAGGAAGGCCAAGGAGGAGGTTCATGGATGTGGTGAGGGAAGACATGCAGGTAGTTGGTGTAAAAGAGGCAGATATAGAGGACAGGGTGGTATGGAGACGGATGATCCGCTGTGGCGACCCCTAATGGGAGCAGCCGAAAGAAGAAGAAGAAGACCAGGAGTCAGATAGATGAATAAATAGGTCGATTTTTCTGTATCTATTTGATATAGTCTTTTTATATGGACAATTTATTTGCACAAACCTTCTGTACCGTACTGGTCAGTGATATAGTGTCTTTGTATCTAATGTGTTGACAGTCACTGTGTTTTTATGTCTTCTTGTCTTCTTGTCCTTTTTTTGCAGTAAATGTTGCACATGGGTTTTTATAGTTTTGTGTAGTTCTTTGTTTCTTTTTGTTCGTTTATTTTGTCTGCTGTAGTGCCTCGGTCCTATAGGGAACATTGTTTCATTTCACTGTGTACTGTGTATATGGTTGGAATGACAATAAAAGAGAAGCTTAATGATTATTGCAATGTGTGATGTCATTTTTGCAAAACAGCACAACTGGAACCACAATGTGCAGCGATTTAGCTGTGATTAACAGAGACAACACAGTTTTACAGTTGTACAGTGCAATGTATAATAAGTAGTATCAGTGCAGTAAGCAGAATACACATTGCAAAGATAATGTCCAGTGAGTTTATTCTAGAATTATGCTCCAAGGCACAGCAGTGAATAGTTTTTTCTGTTTGTTAAGAGTTTCTTGCTACGGTAAAGTTGAATGAGTCTTTTAATGAAGATATGCTGTTTGACCATTTTGGATAGTTTGCTTAGTGCCCTCTTTTATACAACCACCTCCCAAATCTCTGGAGCTCTTCCTGGAAAAATCCATCATTGTATTATATTTCAAAGAGGACAGCATACAGATAGACTTTAAAAATACAATAGGAAGGAAGGAAATGCAGGATTTTTAATAAGAAAGCACAGGGCTACAGCAATTCTGCACAGAAAACACAAACAATATAAAACAATATGTTTAACAGTTGTGAGTGAAAACTATAGTATGGTCAATAGTTTAAATTACACATTCAAAATGAAAGAAAAGTTGAGGGACTATTTGCAAACCAAAACACTGTTTCATTTAAGTACAATTACATTTGATTTGTTCAGCACTTTCAACAATGGACCTTGTACCAAAGCAGCTTTGCAAAAATAAATAGATTATGTATATACTTATTTATATTTTTAGTAATAATATTATTAAATTGATAAATTAGTATCTATGTTTATCCCTAATGAGCAATTAAGTGATGACACTGAGAAAAACTCATCCTGGAATAAGGAAGAAACCTTGAGAGGACTCACAAGGAAACCACATCTGGGGGACACCAAAGATGTGGTATAATGAATGGAACTATTCATTATAGTGTTGGGGTTATGAACTGTTTATTTATGGAGACTCGAGTGTAAAAATGTTCAGTGTGATTGTTGTCCTCCGCCAACGTAGCAGACTGTTTATATGAATTGCAGTCCAAATCCATATTCATACTTCTTGTGTTGTATCCTTCAGAGTAACAGCAGGGGACTCTCATACTGTGTGTAAAGTTCTGTTGCTTTAAAAAGTCATTTAATATGTAGACTATACCTATCTATATGCATGTTTTATGTTTAAATGTAGGCAATCTACCTATATGCATGCTTTAAGTTTGAATGTAAGCTATATCTACTGATGTGCATGTTTTATGTTTGAAAGAAGTTAGAAAGAATTGTTTATTATTTGTTTTCATAAGAGGTCATTTCGGGCAAAACTGATAGGTCTGGGGGTTCCAGCAGGTTCTCTTTAGTAAGCCAACATTCCTAATAATATAATTCCAAAAGAACACATTGCCATGTCATGTGTCTCATCTTTTCACACTTCGTGTTGTGCACTGTGCACTGTCCCCTAGTGTTATTTTACTGTGTTCGGCTTTGATGCTGTGTGGTTATGCACCTGTTGGGTGGAGCAGAGGAAGAGCCGGAGCTTCTGCACTCATGGTGTGTTGTACTATATTAGTGTTTCCACTTAGACAGGGGTTGGTTAATGCCATGGACTTTTTATGACCGAAAAGTAATCGACAAATACTGGAATGGGTTCTAAATACGGCACGTTTGAAGCGTTTTATAATTGTCTTTAAAAACGAAGGGATAGGGTAAAGCGGATTGTTTGTTGTCTGAGTAATTTGGATACAGCTGGGTTGCATAAGTTGCTACAGCCGACACTCTTAACTACACTGCGTTGGGTTTTTTTTTTTATTTCTAATAGTTTTTCTAGATTTCCTAATGGATCGCTTAAAGGTAGTTTTGCAGTATTTCCAGTCGAACTCTGAGTCTATCTCTAATGGCATATGCGCAATGCTGGCTCTGGTAAGCGTGAAGCTCTACACGAGCTTTGACTTTAACTGCCCTTGTCTGCCGCAGTACAATAAAATGTACGCACTCGGTGTGATGTTTGTTCCGCCGATTATTCTCTTCTTTCTCGGTATTTTGGTTAACCGGCATACCGGAGTGATGATGGAGGAATGGACCAGACCCCCAGGCATGAGGGCCAAAAATCCAGCAGTTGTCAAGTAAGCCTTCTCTTTGATATTCTCTTGCATATTGCATTGAAAATTTGATAAATATTTTACATCTTTTTTATCATTCAAGTCTATTTTGGTAGTCTTTTATTAAACCTGTTTCAGTCCATCAGCCTTATTCTCTCTTTTATTTTATTTTTTTTTACATGCAACTCTCGTATAGGTACCTGTTTTCAGCTATGATGCAGAGGGCTATGTTGGCTCCCATGGTGTGGATCCTGGTATCTTTACTGGATGGAAAGTGTTTCATTTGTGCCTTTAGCATGAGTGTGGACCCTAAACACTTCAGTGGCTTCCCCAATGACACCGGTCTGGATCAGATCAGGATCATGGCGAAGGTGCCCTGTAAGGAAGACAGCATCTTTAAAGACAACGCTTTCCGCAAAGCTGTCTCACGCTATGTGCGCTGTTACTCTCAAGTGAGTGAACTTTTCACATTTTTACTACACCATCTACAGACCACCAAGCATCATTTGTTTCTATGACTCTTTGGATTGAAGAGTAAAAGTATAATTTATTATAACCTAAAAAGGTTTATAGCTAAGTTGGACATAAACAACTGCTTGATGTCTATATGATGATATAAATATTATTAATCTTTACTGCTATCTTTCCAGGCAATAGGTTGGTCCATCCTGCTGTGCCTCATTTTTCTGGGTGCAGTGGCTCGAGTGATTAAACCCTGCTTCAATTATGCCACCTTTCTTCAAACACGTTACTGGAGCAATTACCTGGATGTTGAGGCAAAGCTTTTTGATGAGACTTGTGTCCATCATGCCAGAGAGTTTGCCAGAAGATGTGTAGTGCAATTCTTTGAGAGTATTGAAGACAATGAGGTTCTCAGGATGCCACTTTCCCCCAACCTCAGATTCAAGAACAGCCAAAATGAGAATGAGGACGAAGATGAGCGCCTCCACGGTGTGACCAGCAAGGATCAAGTGGATCACTTGCTTGAAAGTTGGTTTCAGAGCAGACCTGAGCTGGATGTGACCAAGATGGTGTATAGACCTACTAAATGCATTTCTTGGGAAGACCCTAATGGACATATACTTTACTCTGATGTGTGAAGTGACAGTAACAGATTCTACTAGTGCATGTATTTAAAAAATATAAGAATTAAAGCTTACAAGTGAAGTGTAAATGTAAGGGAATCCGCTGAAATCGATTCAAAAAGAATTTAAAGGTCTTAATTGTGGTAATGGAAATTTCACAAAGTATATTCCTCCAAAACCATTAACTTAGTTAGAAATAAGTGATTTCTTTATTTAGAAATTAGGGATTTAATCATGTTCAAGGTCTCGTGTAAAGCCTTGAGTAAAAATATTGTGCTACCATTGTGGGAAAAAATGCTATATATAATAAAGATATTGCATAGAGATAAAAAAACAAACAGGATTTTTTTACTTCAGTTTGGACCAGACCTTTTGACAGTCGAGTTAGAAACCTTGCATGCTCAGATTTGCCTGTGCCAGGACTGGATTTGTTTGGTTTTGCATGGCTCTCCCCACACTCATTCCTCAGCAGTGATATGCATATCAATATGATGCAAATGTCGTTGAGATCCATATGTCAGTAAATACAATAAAGAGACTTCAACGCTTGCTGAGATTGACCTGAGTAGATTTCTTTGACTTTGTGCCACATAAGAGCTATTATTGATTATAAGAATGTGCTTGGATGCTTAAATGTGATGATGATAAATGATTATAATAAACTTTTAGCTGAAAGCAAATTAGCCTTGTTAAATATTCGCACAATGGTAAATAAAAACAAAAAGAATGGATTATTTGAAAGAGGTATTGGGCGGTAAGGAGCGGCCAAATGCGCACTCATCCACGGCTACGTCTCAAACCACACACTAGCCTCCTAATAGCATGTCAAAACTGCAGGCTAGGTGACGTCATGCCCTGACATAAGCCTACAGCTGGATCCGATAGTGTAGTGTTTGGGACGAAGCCCAGGTGTGCGCTCCTGCGACTCTTCACTTCTGCGCGTAAAGAGAAGCGGCTCGTCTGTTCCGGTAACTCATTTATCATTTCTGAGAAGTGAGATCGTATGTGGGATTAAATAAAATTGTATTTAGGATTTTTTTTTATTTTAAAATACAAATATTCGACGCTGTTTGAGAGTTTTCTCGCCTTGTGACCAGTTTCCAAACGCCATTCTGCCAACATGGATAAGTTTCGGATGATGTTTCAGTTCCTACAAGCTAACCAGGAGTCTTTTATGAACGGAATTTGTGGAATCATGGCCCTGGCGAGCGCACAGCTCTATTCCACCTTCGAGTTCACCTGTCCGTGTCTGCCGGAGTATAATTACGCGTACGGGGTGGGAATTCTGATCATTCCTCCACTGTGGTTCTTTATGCTCGGCTACGTGCTGAATAATAACATATCTGTGCTGACTGAGGAGTGGAAGAGACCCACAGGCCAGCGGCAGAAAGAACCGTCTGTGCTGCGCTACATGCTCTGCTCCATGACCCAGCGCGCGCTCATCGCTCCCTCCGTGTGGATCGCAGTCACACTGATGGACGGGAAGAGCTTCTTGTGTGCCTACAGCGCTAAGCTCGATCTGAGCCAATTCCTGAACCGGAGCCGCGTGTCCATGCCCGATAAAGACATGGAGAGACTGCTGGCCACTATTCCCTGCAAAAATATCTTCAACGCAAGTGATATCATCAACGGGGAGGCAGCATCCAGGTACATTCGGGTTATGTCGCAGGTAATTTTCACACACACACACACACACACACACACACACACACACACACACACACACACACACACACACACAAAGATCTAGAGACTGGAGTCAATTTCTACAGCCTTAACACACACACACACACACACACACACACACACACACACACACACACACACACACACAAAGTTCTAGAGACTGCTGTCAAGTTCTACAGCCATAACACACACACACACACACACACACACACACACACACACACACACACACACTCACACACACACACACACACACACAGAGACTGGAGTCAAGTTCTACAGCTTTAACACACGCACACACACACACATACACACAGTTTTAGAGAGTGCTGTCAAGTTCTACAGCCATAACACACACACACACACACACACACACACACACACACACACACACACACACACACACACACACACACACATACACACACACACACACACACACACACACACACACACACACACACACACACACACACACACACACACACACACACACACAAAGATATCTCAGCACAGTAATTCTTATATGAGGAGCTGAACCATGCATGTCAGCCTTAATTCCTTCAAAATTGTTTTTCTTGATTTAAATTGGTTTTAAGCCTACTGATGACAGTCTACAGTGAAACTGTTGATCAACATGTGGACTTTTACAACCTTTGAACCCCATGTGGGTTTACACTAACCAAACCCACCAGGAGATGTAACCATGGTGAATATGGATGAATAAAATGACTTTGCGTGAAGCTTAAATCTGAACAAAACAAGCAAATTATGCTTCGTCTCTTAAACACGTATTCACACATCTCTCTCCCTCTCTCGCTCTCTCGCTCTCTTTCTCTCTCTCTCTCTCTCTCTCTCTCTCTCTCTCTCTCTCTCTCTCTCTCTCTCTCTCTCTCTTCTCTCTCTGTTCCTCTCTCTCTCACACACACACACACACACACACACACACACACAAACATGCAAACATGAAAAGGTTTACAGGGAACTCAGATGCATGAAAGTGAATATAAAATTTCCTTTAAAAAATATACCCATATATTACAGTTACATTTTCTGGGGGTGTAGAGAATGTCAGGAGCAGTTTGAGTCTAAGTATTGAGAGTTTTGCAACCAGTGGGGATTTTTCATAATGTCAGCACTTTTGCATGAAAAGCACAAAAAGCTCAGTTTAACACTTACGCACACTGATACAACAAAGAAGAAAAATTATTTACCTGCTTACCTAAAGGTGGTCTTCCAGCTTGTGGGATTTGGCAATTGGGAGTAGGTCAGGAAGCTGGAGATTTCATGGCTCATCAGCTAAAATTAAATACATTTATGGTGACTTAAAAAAATAGTAAAAAAATATGAATATATAGTAATTCAGCTTTATTCACAATGCCTCATAAGTGATAGCTGAGCTTGTCAAGTATTGACTTTAAAACATTTTCTGTTTGTTTCCTCAGGCCTGCGGCTGGGCATTTTTGATGCTGATGACATTTGTGGCCTTTCTGATAAGAGCAATCAGACCTTGCTTCACTCAAGCCATATTTCTGAAAACCAAATACTGGTCCCATTACATCGATACAGAACGCAGGCTCTTCGATGAGACATGCAAAGAGCATGCCAAAAGTTTCGCTAAGGTCTGCATTCAACAATATTTTGAGAGCATCAGTGGTGAAATGGTATTGCCCAAGATGATTGTAAAGGACAAGGATGAAAAAGATAAAGGCAACAATGATGAAAAGCCTCTGAGTGAAGAAGAGAAGCTCCTAGGCATTCGTGAAAAGGACGACATGAATAGAGTTCTGTGGAACTGGCATACCTGTAAACCTGCCCTTAGCATTCATAAGTATGGAAAAGATGAA
Organism: Silurus aristotelis; assembly: GCF_946808225.1. Classification (NCBI taxonomy): domain Eukaryota; kingdom Metazoa; phylum Chordata; class Actinopteri; order Siluriformes; family Siluridae; genus Silurus; species Silurus aristotelis. Next base: position 21,703,921 of record NC_139577.1, on the reverse strand, counting down.
AACACTCACGAGAAGTCAAATTCCCCAGTTCACTTAAATGGTTATCACAGGCCGAGGTCCATGAATGAATGCACTGCTTATTATTCCAAGGTCTGACCTACAAGAATGGATAACATTTACAATAAATGCAGCAAAATAATGCTATGCACACACCTAAATATAACCGTAGCCTTTACCTCAATAAACAAATGGAAACCTGTTGGCTTCCTGGCAGCTTGTTAGCTATTTGGGAAAATGTCAACTGTTGGATCATGGTTAATGAATGTTTTTAATATTTCTCACTTTAGACTTTTTTGTGGAATATTTACACAGTGGTTGATTGGGCCCCTAAGAAAGGCTCTTAAACCTCTGCTTTAAGAGTTCCATATTATTACTGACTCATTGCTCTGTTCTCAACTTCTTAACTAGCTGGGATATAAAACAATTTCACGGTGCTGTCCTTTTTCTTCTTCTACTAATCATGGGAGCTTTTTTAAGGCTGTGTGAAAAAAACTTCATGGGAATCTTTGTATCACATGGTGAAAGTGTGTATGTTAATATATATATCTTTACCAAGAGGTGGTGCTGTTGTGCAATATTGACCGGGTTTAAATATCATATTATACGCAAAGATGGCTGGAAAAGCGGATGGGGGAAAAAAAATCTTCCTAATTATTAAATGTGCTTTTTGTGTGTGCTATCTCAGCTAAAGCAGATGTAAATGATCTTTTTTGGACCCTTTTTTATAGATTTTGCTTGACAGGTTTTAGACTGCGAGGAATTTCTCCCTTTTTACTGTTAGTGTTTGCCTGGTTAGTGGTTTCGCCCTGCAGCCTCTTTTCGTGCTTTGAGTTTCCTGACCACATGTTTTGAATACTTCTGTTTTCCACTGGATTTGAAACCATTCACCAGCCCAACTCACGGGCTATTCCTGCTGAGGAATGAGATTTTAAAGACTGTTTTCTTACTTTCTTTTTAATTTGGGCACTGTTTTATAGTGATGTGTGTGCATGTGACTTTCTTTTATACTAAAGTTTAGCCTCTAATTCTAATTAAAACCTGTGGGATCCTTGGAAAAAGTTACACCTCTTAGTCGTGGACCGTAGGTTTGTATGACTTTTTTGTCTCTGTTAACTTTACTCTGTTACTTTTCCTGTATAAACTCTCAATGTAACTATAGTACTTTGAATTTAAATGTAATGTTATATAACTCAAAATGTGTCTTCTTGAAACCTACATTGGACACATCAGTGCTCTGAAGAAAGAAAAGAATAAAATTGTGAATAGTACATTTATGAAGAGCAAAGTAATACAAATAAAAAAGTACTGTTTATTCTACCTCTCTAGTCTTATTTCAGTAATAGTTTTAAAGAGTAACTACATGCTGTTCTTCTCAGACACTCCATCTGATGGTATCAGCATTAACCTTTAGCAGCTTTTTCTTTTATTTCTTTTTAATAAGGTACACTATTGTTGCTTTAATGTCATCCATGTCGTTTCTTGCCTTAGGGCTTTCATGTTACAACTTGTTTACTGTGGTTTCCCAGGTATGTCTACACCAATCCAATTCAACTATATTCCCACTCTGTATTCCTTTTATTACAGGGACTTGGAAAATTTGGATCCAAGATCAGATTTTTTTTAAGCAACAGAACACCAAATTGCTTCATCAGCAGCACACAACTACCAAAAGGTAGAACTTAACAGGAGGTAGGATTACATGGCTGCGTTTATTTCAGAAAATTTTAAATTTGCTGCTCTTTTCTTCAAGAGTAAGGATGTGGTGATCTTCAATGGGCTTATAGCCCTGGGGACAGTGTGTAGTCAAACAGCATACAACATATTTGCCTTCGATTGTCCATGCTCTGCAAAGAGAAATTATATGTATGGTTTAGCTGCTATTGGCGTGCCAGCCATAGCATTCTTTTTAATTGGAGTTATGATCAATCGTAGCACCTGGGACCTTATTTCAGAGTGTCGCATTAGAAAATGCCGGAAACTTTCTGGGGCTGCTGCTTTTGCTCTGCTGGGTTCAATAGTGGGGCGTGCAGCAGTGGCCCCAGTTACATGGTCTGTAATCTCACTCCTCAGAGGAGAGGCTTATGTTTGTGCTCTTAGTGAATTTGTGGATCCTCAGTCTTTGGAAAACTTTCCTTTTACTACCCAAAGTCCTATTATCATGGCCCAGTTTCCCTGTAAGGATGTGCCTGCAGAGCTGCTACACTTTTGGAAACAAATCGAACGCCGACTCAAGTATGAATCTCAGGTAACAAATCCAAATTACAATGACTATTAGTAACATTTATTTTTACAAGATAAATAAACCAATTAACATAAAAACTCTCATTTACAAAAGTGACCTGATCAAGAAGGTCATTGTTGAACAATTAACAATTAAAGACACAACAACATTGCATATGTTACAAATCCCCACAGCTCATAAGAGTGGAAAAGAATAAGTGAGAATAAACACAATCAAGCAATCAAAACAGAATAACACATTATATACTATCTATAAACTTTAATGGTATTTCTTTAGTGTCACATTTAGAAATTTTTATTTTTTTTTTTACTAGATTTTACTAGAAGACATGCACACCAGCAGTTTCTTAAATACCCTAACCAGCTGGTCTGACACCAACAATCATGCAACATAGATAACACTTTTTGTGATGTTTGATGTGAACAATAATTGCAACAATTGAACCTATATCTGCATTCTATTTTTTTGCATTGTGCTGCTCCCACATGATCATTTAATAACTGCATGAATGTGCAGGTGTACAGCTGTTCCTAATAAAGTGGGTGGTAAATGTACGTGTGCATAAAATGTTTTAGAACATTTGTATTTCTAAGATGTGTCATTGATTGTAATATAAATGTTTATTAAAGGCTGTTACACAAAGAGCTGTCTTATAATTCACATCCCCTCAGTAGTTTCATTGAGGTCGATGTTTTATATGCTTTGCCACTTTCGTATTTATAACTTATATTCTTAATTTGTTGTTTGTCTTCAGCTGTTAGGATGGATGTTAGTGGCTATCGTGTCGTTCTCTGTGTTCCTGGTGATGTGTGGAAAGCGTTGCTGCTCTCCTCTGGGCTACCAGCAGGAGGCATACTGGTCCACATATCGGGCGAGCGAGCACGCTCTTTTCCAGCGCACAGCTGAGGTTCATGCTAAGCTCTGCGCTGCTGAGAACATCAGGAGCTTCTTTGGGTTTGTTGCTTTGGAGGACGAAGAAAAGGGTCTTCAAACAACATGCAAGGGGGTTAAAAATGGGATTTCCAGTCTGGAGTGGAACCAGATAACAGGAGTTTACTTATATAGAGAGAATAAAGGGACTCCCCTGTACAGTCGCCTCAATAAATGGGCCAAATACACAATTGGGAACAACACTGAAGACACTGAGATGGACATGTTAGGTTAAGGAGTGGCCATTTACAGTAATCAACTAACAATTTTTTGTGGATAATGACTGTATTAATTAACAAGATACAGTTATGTAACTGAAAGTCTATTACAGTATGTTTTGTTTGTCTTTCCTGCACAGATCAGAGTAGTGAATGAATGTTCATTTGTTTTGCTTAATGTCAGTATGAATATTACATGAGATCTACATACATTTATAATTTCTTTAGCTTGATGATTGTGTGATACAGTTAGTTCATCAGAAATGTGCATTAATACACAATGCATACTAAAGCAGCTTTTTTGATTTATTAAGGATGTAAGACATTGAAAACGTTTTTAACAATGTATGGGCTATTTATATTTTTTTTACTTTGTTCTGATAAGGATTGTATATTGGTTTCTTCAATGTTTTTATTGAATTGGATTTTTTGAATACTTAATAACTAGCAACAAACCAACATCAGATTAAATACCCTTTAAGTGTTATTTTGAGAATGCACTGAATTTTATCTCAGGTGGGTTTCATGGTGAAACATTGAGTAGCACTGCAACCTCATAGCTTTATGGCTTTAGATTTAATCCTGTACACAACATTCACAACGGTGTTTCCCAGGATTGCCTGGGTGTCCTTCAGGTTCTTCAGTTTCTGTCCACTGTTGTAAAAGACAGTTGTTTGTGTGTGTGTGTGGTGTGTGTGTGTGTGTGTGTGTGTGTGTGTGTGTGTGTGTGTGTGTGTGTGTGTGTGTGGTTAATTGTCCTGCCATGCATCTGGGATTGGCTCCAGATTCACCACAAGCCTAACCACAATAAAACAGTAACCCGAGATGTATGAATCAATTTTATCTCAGGTAGGCCCTAGGCTGTTGTTAGATGTTAAACAATACATGTAAAAACATTCACACTGTACTGCGCTACAGTATATTATTTGTATTATATTTGCTGTGTATGTGTTGAATATGAGCATTCCTAAACCCTATAAAAGCCATAAATTAGGCATCAGAAGTTTGGGTTTAAGACAGTTAGTAGGGTTTCTATTCACATTGCTAATTGCAGCTTCAGATGGTTCTTGCATATCCTTTGTTAACACATGCAGTGGTAAAAAACCTGACAACCACAACGTAGGCTTCTGCTAAAAATAGCTGCCTCACTTTGGTCTTGAGATGTTACTTTTCAAATGTGCTTAGAAAGTATGCTTCCTAACTGTACAGACTTTAATTTGAAAATCTGGGACCACAACCTGTAATTTGTTATAATTAAATACACCCAAGGACACTATTTAAGTGTTTGTTTGTAAAAGAGAACAATTACTATAACAGTTTTTTTATTCTTTGAATTAGTAGTAGTAACTGCAACTCAGTTGTTTGAATCTATAAATCTATATTTTCTATACTTTGCCCATATTATTTCATAATTTCTTCTGTTTCTGTAGTTTGCCTGGGTGTTGTTTCTAACAAGAAACAATCAAGCCATTATTCAGATTTTGAGTGTTAAACCTTACTGATTGATAGTTGTTACAGTTACTGGTTGATGGTAATGTAATAATAAACATTCAGTACTGTGGTGAAAGACAATAAAAAATACTGTCTCACTTTCTCTCTCCCTTCATTTCTGTCTGCTTCTTTCACAGTGTGTTCAAACTCGGTTTATTTTTCTGTGTAGGTCACCAGAGGAGCTAAACGACTCCCATTCCTTTCACAACCTTGCAGAACGCAGCAGCCTGGCCGCTGTCACCTCCTAATAGCCCGCAGCTGCAGAGGGCAGGAGGCTGAGAGAGCATGAGTCAGAGACAGAGGGAGGGAGTGAGGGAGAGAGAGAGAGAGAGAGAGAGAGAGAGAGAGAGAGAGAGAGAGAGAGAGAAAAGGAGGGGGTGGGTGAAAGGAGAGCTGTGATGCAGTCGTCAAATCACATGAGCAGAGATCTGTTTACAAACTGAACAGGCAAGAAGTGCTCGACACCATTATGAGCACCCAGAGCTGGAAGAGAGGATCAGGAAAACACTGGACCTGAGGGAGCGCACACATACAAGTTGGACCCCATTTCCTCAAACTGTCATTTTCTTTCTGCTCCTCTTCTCTTGCATGAAGGGGAGAGAGCAAGACAGATGGTGAAGAGGGGTGCGAGTCATCACCAGCACAAAGCCACTTTCGAAGCAGGTAAATTCATGCAGGAATTCAGCCTGACTACATCTGCTTCTTTGTGATCAAGACAGAAAGACTGTCTTTGGGAAAAAGGACAAGAAAACCAGGTGGAGCGTGAGAAAGGTGGGAGAAGGCAACACATGGACAAATGAATCTTTTGACACTGTGAAGGTAGAGCAAAGTAGTGCTATAAGTTTATGCCTTGTATATGTGCTCAGCCAGAAGAACACAGAACACTTGGTTTTATTGTATTTGCATTGAAATGGCAAGAACTATAAGAAGCCAATTATGAAAAACTCACTTCACACTACAATCTAACCTGTCTTAAAAATCGAGCTACAAAATAACTTTTAATGTACCAGAAACTGAAGTTTGGTTTCAGAGCAAGACTTTATTAAACTCAAAACCATACTATGTATTAAGTATCATGTTGCATGTTTTTGAGGAAAAGACAAAGTGAACATTTATATCTCTGTTCCAATTCTGAACTGGAAAAGTCTGTTACTTGCCTTCAACCAAGAAAACAAGCTCATCCTGCCTCCATGCAAATGGACACGGGAATGTGGTGGGTGCTCATAATATGTTAACCAGAGACAGTGAGGATTTCATGAGCTGTAGCTTTGTTGCGGGAGTTTCAGCAAGCCAGAGTCCAGATTCTTTATTCGATTTTTGAAAGGGAATAAAGCTAACTCTCTGGCTCATTTCAACACTGTCTCTTTGGAACCTATTATCGATTAGCTGGATCGACTGAAATATTCTGGCATCTTGTTCATGAACCTACTCCAGTGGTATTACAGTAAGTATTAATCATAACAACCCCCTCATATAACACATCCTGTGGTTTTATTTTTTTGTGTTAGGTGCTAGTCAAAACATGTTATTAACAGCTTCAAACATGTGCTTGCTGTCAATGATTAACTAACATTCTTTTATACGTTTAAAAGTAAAAGCTGTTTCAAGTTTATTACCTGAACTTGTGCACAGACGGCAGACAGACTTATTTTTTCTGTCACTTTTCTTTTTCATTTAAATAAATGTTGTTTGGCAGCCTATGACCTCTGATGTCAGCCACCATTGTTTCTCAAATAGTGATTCCTGCTCAGGTTGGTGAGTCTCAAAATTACATAGCATGCATTGAAATTGCCTCATGTGCCCCCCCCCCCCCCAATTAAACAGAGCAGATGGTGGCTTCATGGTGGAGGGGGGTTGTGTCTGCAGCCACTTGTGTTTGCTTTTGTTTATGCACAATTGCCCAGGCTTTACCAAGCTCTGCCAACTGGCCCACCTTTATCTACATTTTTCTATTTTTTTTATCTTCCTGGCTACATTTTACCCAACCTTTTGTCGTTTATTCTTTGTTTGTTAAGAAATCTCTAATCTGTCTCACTCTGTTTTTTGTTCTTTTTTTTGTTGTTTAAGTGCAATGAATTTTGCAATGAAATTAGGATATGCTGTACAATTAGTGAGGTGCTCTTTTGTCAACAGTTCTTTTTATTGTGAACTGGGTGAAAGTGTATGTGTAAAGTGTTGCTTTATAAATAATTTGTAAATGAATTATAAAACTGGTGCACAATTTTACTAGAAAATCCATTAGTAATAATACAGATCTGTAAGCCTGGTAATATTGAGGGTGCTGATGATCTTTGCTCTTCCTTCTGTTAAAGTAATTTGAACATTATCAATCGCTTCACATTGTCAGCTTTCAAGTAGTCCTGAATTACTGTAGTGTAGTACTGAATTAAAAAACTAGAGGAAGCTCAAATTTTAACGAGTTCCCTCTTAGCATATTGCTGTCCCTGTCAAACCTTCTCCAGTGTGCGTTCCTAGAGAGAATACATTGTGTGTAGTAGTCAGTAAGTAAGAATCTTTGAATGTAACATAAACCATGCACTCTTCATGAACGTACAATAGGATATGTTGCATTGCTAATGCTCATTGTTTGATGAACAAAAGCAGTGCCTCTGCTTTGTCTTTTACAGTCCATTTAGTAGTTAATGTGAAACAGTTTCTAACACAGATTGTACAGTAGGAGTCAAGCAGTCAAGAGAGTGAGGATGTCATTCTGCCTGAATCCTTTATGTCTTCCCACAGTGGAGGATTTCTATTCTGTCTTTGTCCCACCCACATACAGTATGCGTGAGAGATGGCCAGGGCTGAGGTTGTCTTTTGCTATATTTGTAATTGTACAGTGAAAATTAACAAATTACTTAAATAAATACGTTGAAATTAAATTAGATGTCATCGGCATCTATGACCAATATCTTTAGTGATGAATTGACCATTTTTACAGTAAAAAAATACAGTACAAGTTTGTTGTTTGCTAAATCCTTTCCATGCTGGCTATTATAAAGGGTTACAGTATTACAGGGTTACAGTATTATTTATCTATTCTTGCCCACTGTCTACATGCCTCATACAGGTTATAATGTACCTAGTGTGGGTGAACATAAGCTACACAGTGATGTTGGGATCACAGAAATATTATATACCAGTATGTCTATATATTCATGACACTATATATATATATATATATATATATATATATATATATATATATATATATATATATATATATATATATATATATATATATATATATATATACAGTACAGACCAAAAGTTTGGACACACCTTCTCATTCAAAGAGTTTTCTTTATTTTCATGACTATGAAAATTGTAGATTCACACTGAAGGCACCAAAACTATGATTTAACACGTGGAATTATATATGGAATTATATACATAACAAAAAAGTGTGAAACAACTGAAATATGTCATATTGTAGGTTCCTCAAAGTAGCCACCTTTTGCTTTGATTACTGCTTTGCACACTCTTGCCATTCTCTTGATGAGCTTCAAGAGGTAGTCACCTGAAATGGTCTTCCAACAGTCTTGAAGGAGTTCCCTGAGAGATGCTTGGCACTTGTTGGCCCTTTTGCCTTCACTCTGCGGTCCAGCTCACCCCTAAACCATCTCGATTGGGTTCAGGTCCGGTGACTGTGGAGGCCAGATCATCTGGCGCAGCACCCCATCACTCTCCTTCTTCAAATAGCCCTTGATGCCTTCAGTGTGACTACAATTTTCATAGTCATGAAAATAAAGAAAACTCTTCGAATGAGAAGGTGTGTCCAAACTTTTGGTCTGTACTGTATATATATATATATATATATATATATATATATATATATATATATATATATATATATATATATATATATATATATATATATTTTTTTTTTAGGGCTGTCAATCGATTAAAATATTTAATCATGATTAAAAGCATGATTGTCATGAGTTAACTCGTGATTAATCGCAACTTAATCACACATTTTTATCTGTTCTAAATGTACCTTAAATAAATACTTTTTAGTGTTTTAAATTACATAAATCATCAGGACACCAAATAGAACTGTTACTATGTTTCCACACGGACAGTTGTAATTGTCAGATGTGTGCATCATGGCAGATTTTGGAGCTGATTTGAGACTTGGCACATCAGTATAAACAAAGTTTAGTCAAGGTTTTACTCTTTTACGCTCTTTTATATTTATTTATTTATATATAGGAGAAAAATTATTTTAAAAAATGCACTCATTAATCACACATTACTAAAAATCATATACGTGTATGTATGTGTGTGTGTATATATATATTATATATATATATATATATATATATTTACACAACTTATTTTAATATAATGTACTTACTGTATTTAATATTTAACAAAGTTTATTTGAAATGAGCAGCAAATTGTATTCTGCCCAAACAGGTTTGACCACAACCGCAACTGGTTGTTTCCAAACAGGTTTTTTACACTTTGAACCAGATTCTTCTGATATGTATTATAAAGTTGTAACTATAGCTATGGGTCATCTGTAAGGCCATTTAATCCTGTCTGTTTAACAAAAATATATGGTGTAAAAACTGTTTCACGACTGAGCTGTGGTCCCAAGATTCACTAATTAAGTAATTATGAATTATGTATTTATTCATTATAGCACATCTCCATGTAATGAGCAAACAGCTATGATTGAAGTCGGCTTAGTATCAGAATTGGACCTTAAATTATTTTCCACTGTATATTCTTCTTAGAAGATATTTGACTTGGCAATTGCATATATATAAGATGAGTATATACACATTTGTATAGTGTGTGCAATAATATTATCTACAATAATAGCAGTATGCATAGAATAAACCCCTGATTCACGAATAAATCCTCTATAAATCCAATGCAATATGATTGTGTAAATTATTTTGCTTGCAAAAAAATTTGAGAACCGAAGAAATAGACAGTTCTGTATAAACCAGTATGTGTAAAGTATGTATAGTGAATCATTATCTCAGAAAGAAAAAAATGGATTGTCAACCAAAAGTGTCTGAAAAAACATTTATACTTTTACAGAGCTACAATTTTCTTTATTTGTTGCTGCTGCCAGTGTTCTGCCAGACTAATCATAAACACACCACTGTTCTTTAGTGCAAGTGTATGTATTACAGTGAAAAGTTCATGCAACTTACTGAAGTACATTGGTGAGTTACAGTGTTACAGTGATATGAGAAACACAAGGTTCCACAGTTAATACAATATGCATGTTGTGGCCATCGTGAACTGTATACATGAGAGCTTCTGTGATGTGAGTGGACAGCCAAAGGTCTTGTAAAGGCAAATCCATGACCCAGATAGGATGTAAAAGCTGATAAACAAATAGTAATGTATTATTTATTATACTCATAGTAAAACTGGGATACAGTAGGAAGTTCCAATAAAATAAAAAATTCTTTAAAACCTAGTCAGGATCAGTGCAAGAGCCACCTGAGGTGTAAGGGAGAACCATGAAATTATTAAGATAAGAACACAGAGTGTGTACTCGCTATGAACCAAAGTTTATTAAATTATTATATTAATTTATTATTATATTTATTAAAAACTAGCCTATACCGTGGGTTTACATGAATCCTAAGCTAGCTACCATTCTTTAGCTACAACTCAAATGTGTGTTTGTGACCTTACAGGGTGTTCGTGTGATGAAAGCTTACGCCTTGTAGACTGCAAAATGACCTCAGATGTCACATACCCTCTCCCCCTGAATGTCTATATCATCATTCTTGGCATTGGCCTCTTCATCTTTATGCTGAGCCTTATCTTCTGTTGCTATCTGTTCAGGTAATCTTGTTGCATTAAGTATAGGCTAAAGCAGTCCTGAAACTTTCCACGTCAAGAATATTGTTTCTTGGCAGACTTCAGTATAGATAAAAAAAATATTGCTTGCTTGTGTGCTACAGCAAGTATTTAATCTCAGTGTGTGTACTGGCATTTTATTCAAGTGTAGAAAATGGCTCTGAATTTTTAAACCTTGTCTTGTAATGGAAAAAATGTGAAAACATACTGTATTTCTTCACAGCCTGAGACGACAGGTCACACAGGAGCAGTTTGGATACAATGAGGTACTACCTACCTACCTATCTATCTATCTATCTATCTATCTATCTATCTATCTATCTATCTATCTATCTATCTATCTAGTCTGTCTGTCTGTCTGTCTGTCTGTCTGTCTGTCTGTCTGTCTGTGGCTGGCTGGCTGGCTGGCAAGAATAATTCATTTTTTTCTCTTCATAGGTTATTCTAAAGGGCTCAGAGAAGAAGCTAAGCCTTCTTGGTGTAAGTAAACACACAAAAACACACATAGTAAACAGACATAATCATAAAAAATATTGACAGATGTTCAGACAGAAACCTCACCTAAGCTTAGCAATTATGCAAAACTAAGATGAAGCAATTTGCAACAAAGATTGTTTTGTTATTCTTTGTGGTGTGTGTGTGTGTGTGTGTGTGTGTGTGTGTGTGTGTGTGTGTGTGTGTGTGTGTGTGTGTGTGTGTGTGTGTGTCTCACCCTGTAGCAGACCTGTGCTGTTTGTCTAGAGGAGTTTAAGAGCAGGGAGGAGCTTGGTGTTTGTCCCTGCTCACATGCTTTCCATAAGAAGTAAGAAAATTTCTCATGCTGCTGCACCAAGCAAGTCCTCTCACATATCTCTCACATCATACAACTCTTAGTTTTGTCTGCAGCATTAGTTATTCTGGTTCTGTTTTTAATAGTTCAGTAAGAGTGCATACAGATCGATATATGAAAAGGAAAATCTATAAATCTGTTGTTATATTTCAGGTGCTGATACTGGCCTGCACTATACCTGTCAAATCATAACCCTGCTAAACATTATGAAAGATTAGGCCTGAAATTTGAAATCAATTAAAAAAACAGAACTTGAATGTCATAAACATAGTTTGCCTTGTAATGAATATCTTACTAAATGACAGAAATATGACATCTCTCTCTCTCTCTCTCTCTCTCTCTCTCTCTCTCTCTCTCTCTCTCTCTCTCTCTATCTCTCTCTCTCTCTCTCTCTCTCTCTCTCTCTATCTCTCTCTCTCTCTCTCTCTCTCTCTCTCTCTCTCTCTCTCTCTCTCTATCTCTCTCTCACTCCCTGGCTCCCATTCTCTTGTTCTCCTTTTCTCTCCACCAGGTGTTTGGTAAAGTGGCTGGAAATCCGAAGTGTCTGCCCCATGTGCAATAAACCTATCTGCAGGCTCCATCCTGACCCTCCGCAGGGGGCTGAGGGTCTACAGAACCCAATGCAGGTGTGACAGAAGAGGCATGGTGTCAGGAAAAGAAAGATAGAAGAATCTTTCATCATGTTGAACTTCTTCAGCTGTAATCAAGCACAATGCTAAAAAAAAAAACACAGTGTCACATGATATCATGTAGCCAATTACAATATCTACCAACTTTCTTTCTACCACTTCAAAGAAAGTGTTTAACGAGGACTTTTGACTCAAGGATGTCTTAAAAGTCTGAAAAAATTTAGCCATGCAGCTAGCCTTAATAAAATTAAGACTATAAGGATGGGTGAAGAGAGCAGGGTTTAAATTTTAATTAAGCTGCACAATACAATGATGCATTGAGAAGACATAGCTTAATACACAACACTGCCCATGGCAAAGGACACTATATTATCACTAATAAGAAATCATTATATGAACAAATTTGTCAAAAGCAAGTATTTTGGTGTCCCAATCCTGGTCCAGTTGGAAATCATCTCATAATATTTTCATATATTCATATATATAATCTTCAGTAACCTCATCCTTATCAGGGTCATGAGAGATCCGGAGTCTATTCTAGGAACACTAGCTGTGAGGCTCAAATACACCTTGGATGGGTTGCGTAGTCAATCATAGTACAGAGAAACCAAACGTTACCAGATTCACTTACAACATTTTGATCTCGCCAAAATGTGTCTGTGAACTAAAACAGTGGATTCAGGACCAGGTTTGGGTGAACAGGTGTTTTCGGGAAGTTTTTAAGTTATTTAGAAGTAGCTATTTTATATTGAATGCATTCCTTAATAAAGTGTAAAATTTCAGTAATGGATCATGATGTTATTTGTATTTTTTTCATAAAGCATGGATTTATTATGAAAAAAAAGGAAATACTAGTGTGTGAGAGAGATTCGATTTGGATTATTATGGTCATATATTATCTGACTCCCATTAATTTTATAATCAAAGCAGAATTAAGGTCTTTTACGTAAGGCTGAATTACAAATGCAATAAAAAAATCCCTTTTCATGGCCAAATTCAACAAATTCCTGTGGTGATTTTTTTGCTACATTGTATGCCAATTCTTGTTGTTTTGTGTTAATGGGTGAGCCATGTGACTTATCAACAGGACAATTCATACTGTTTATTTTAGCAAGGTCTCTGTAAGATTCCCTCAAAGATGGTCTTCCTGACTAAATGTTGTTATCTTCTCCTCACAATGAGTGACAGTGAAAGAGAGAGAGAGAGAGAGAGAGAGAGAGAGAGAGAGAGAGAGAGAGAGAGAGAGAGAGAGAGAGAATCTCACTATGAGCTGCACCCCACAAACAGAACAGAGCTGCCAGGGTCATTATGTGTGGATCATTGTGCAACATTGTGCATTGTGAACATACACACTGCTCTCAACAAGCACTGTGAAAAAGCAGACACACTCTTCTCTTACAAACCCAGACAATGACTGGTGAATATAAGTCACCTATTCAGCAAAGTTAATAGGCACCAAACAAAATAATATCGGTAGTAGGAAAATTGACGACGAGTCAGATACAAACTATAATTTCTCACAGTGTTTTAGATTCATTTGTGCAAATATTATAAAATGTTTTTTTTACAAAATACAGATTGGTGACTAATCTGTTAAATGTGTGGTATTGCTGCCATGGTTATGGTCCACTAGTTTACTTTGGGGGAAGATTCAGTGCAAATCAGTTCAAAGTTATTGTGACTGATTATCTTTATCCTAGTAATACTTCAATCCTGATGGCAGTGGTCACTCCCAGGATTTAATAAATGTAAATATGATGGCATTCACAGTCTTTAGATTTCAATCCATCTGAACATCAATATATCATTTTGGAATGATGAGTTACATGCTGTTTTCTACCACAATCAACAAAATGCCATCTGAGGGAGTATCTTGTTAAAGAACGGGCTTCATCTATATCACAGTTCAAAAGACTTATAGAAGCTGTTGTGAGTGTTTGTGGGTGGTAAACAATAAAGACTAAGATGCTTTATTCTGTTTATTTCCATTCTTTTGAAAATAAGTTAAATTTAAATCAAGCATTATAATAACAATAATTTAAAAAAAGATTTCTGTTGGGTGAAATGACTATTCCTTCTTTTGGTAAACACTTAAATGCAGTATTCACAAGACTACATAAAACCTGACAAAAACTTAAACATACATAAATAATAATTCTGTTAGGCATAAGCTGAATACTTATGATGTGCATAAAATCAATATCCATTACTATCCATAAATATTATAAACACATTCCAGCATGATAATGCCCCTGTACACAAAACGACATCCAGGAAGACAAGATTTGCCAAGGTTGAAGTGAAAACCTGAAGAGACATGACCTCAACCTTAATGAACTCCTTTAAGTTGAATTAGAACTGTGGACTATGTGCCAGACCTCAGTCAGCATCCACACATACACACTTAAGCGGAATGCTTAGAAAAGTGGGTGTTATAATAGAAGAGAAGCAGTAGTAGCATTTATCAGGTGTGCACATACTTTTATGATGTATGTCGTTTTTGCACCCAGATATAAAATAAGTTCTAATGATCTACTACAGTAAGTCAGTTTGTGATCATTAATGGTAAAATATCAAAGCTTATGTAATTGTAGGTAATTGTCACTTTAAAGTGAAAGGTTATTTAACTGTACATCTAAATAGAGCAATAGTTCAGCAGATGCTGTGCACGTTATTTCTTGCCAGACTGATGTCTTTTTAATGATACAGTCATAGCCTGGGGTAAATATACTGAAGCTATGAGTCAAAATTATAGTAGATTTGAATCGTCACACGGTTAACACGCATCTAAATAGGAATTTGACGCATAATAACTCAACATTAAACACAAAAGCAAAATAATTTGGCTCTTGTAAACTTGTAACCGTGACTTCTTTGCAGCAGATGCAGAATGAAGTCTAATTCTTTTGTGTTTCTTTCTTCTCAGAGGAAGTGAACATATGCCTGAGCTGCACAGATCTGTTAGGAGATATGACGACGCTGCTTGCTACAGCATGTTGCAGTTCATCTCAGGTTTAGAAAGTGCCAGACTGAAACTACAGCAGTAGAGATGAGACACAAAGACCACAGACAACAAGAGTTTCAAAACTGTGCTAAAATTCTGTTTACTGCATTAGTCAAACCTCATTTGTTTTGCATTTGTTAGTTAGATTGTATACAATAAGTAACATTCAAATCGAAGTTTAGTGTTGGATTAGCTGTGTTATTATATATAAAAAAACATTTTGAAAATTAAATCCAAATTTTTTTATTTGCTTTGTTTGTAATACGCCCATAAACTAAAGAAAAAGTAATATGTGCCCTCTGCTGACCAGATCCATTCCCTACAGCTACACCCACTGACTGGGAACAACTAAATTAGAATCATGTGGGAGCCATTGAGAACACTGAGAGAAAAAAGATTGAGGATTTGTGAGTCATCTGAATAAATGTTATGGCATGAATAAAGCTATTTTACAGATAGAGTGGGTAAAAAAAAAAACTTCTGAGGTTTTATAACTATTTGTAGCCAATCTTCCATCTAAGGTGAGAAGTAAAACCAAATAATAGCAGCTAATGTCTTCCCACTTTAAACCTGAGTCATTCCCTTTCATTTGTCTGTAACATTGACAATGTAATGTGCTAGAACATATATGTGAAATATTTAAGATAACATGGTGAGAAACGGAGAGAGGAACTTTTCAGGAGTCTTTTTTTACTTTAATTGTTTGCATAGGCTATTCTCCTCATTCTACACCACTTAAATCTAAAACCCTGAAGGGATCATTAGCTTCTCACTGTAAGGGAGCACTTTACGTTTCCATTAAAAACCCTACAAGCAGATAAATATTTGCATGATATACTGTATTGATTTGCTTAACACTGTTTTTCTCAAAATAATTTTGCAAATTATTTGTGCTATGATGGCATTGACTGTAAAGCTTACAAGTTATAAAATATTTGAAGTACCTTCAAAAAGAGTGCATAATAACCACTAAATGTATTCAATTTATTCCACTGTTAATGCACTAAGTACTGGAAAAGTAAAAAGCAAATAGAGTTCTGTGATTTATTATTTCACCCTCAGAAAACAGTCACCCAATGAGAAGTTAACTTTTTAAACAATTATTATGAAATATACCATGAACCAGAATGATCAGTAGCAAAGTGTTTTCGCTTTGACTTTTATATTCTTCAAGAAGAGTAAAGCTCATGAATTGTTTGTTGAAAGCCCATTATTAATATTTACATTTATATTTATATTAAGTGTCCTGTAGGTGGCGCATTGAAAATCTAAAACAAAACATTAAAATATACTTAAAATCCCTTGAAATATACGGGATTAGTTTGATGATCAGTGTGTTTAAAGGTGTATTTAACACATTATGGGTAATCTTAGTTAGCTCATTCTCAGCATTCCTAAATTGCTTATGTAACCTTTCTGTTAACATCTTTTATATTTACTGATTTTAATTAGCAATGTTTAATATGGTACGTTGGACCATGCTAGCCCAATCCAAGAGAATTTCTTAAATGGAAATAACAAACAATGCACAAGTTGGGAGTGATTGATGTCACCAAGCACTTACTAACATATTTTAATGGTTCACAGTTTGATAGTTAATCAAATTATTATTATTTTTTGTGCTGGAATGTTCTTTATGTAATGGTGGGGTGTGCTTTTATAGAAAAATTAAAAAAAATGACAGCACAACACATGACAGAATAACCGCTTCAGCAATTAGATGGATTATTTTCACATCCCTGTGTAGAAAACATATGGCTAGAGGGGTGGAAAAATGTTGTTTAACCTGTCATGGGCTTACTGAAGTGTCACTGCATATTCCTCACAGCTTCATGTATTGAGAAATTCCTTGAAATCCCAAAAAATATTCCAAAATATATTTGCTTAAAATCTTTTGTATCTAGCTTCATTTACAGTGCAGTCCTGTAGTCCAGTAGGCCAATTAGAAATAAGAGTAATAGAGTTCCTATTACACCTACTAGCCACTTTATTAGAAACTGCATGCTAATACTGTGCATTCCTTTGTGATTCTGTTCATCAGGTATGATGACAAAATTGCTGCTGCAGATTTACACATTCATGATTAACATCTGCAGTCAAATGAATTCAAAACTCGACACGCTGTTAATTGCTGTAGGAGAGGATTTTAATGAATTGTAATATTACACACACACACACACACACACACACACACACACACACACACACACACACACACACACACACATATATATATATATATATATATATATATATATATATATATATATATATATATATATATATATATATATATATAAAATGACATTTTATGTGTGTAGAGTACAAATGTTTATTCTCAGTATTATTTCTGCTTAAAGGTGTAGAGGGCATAAAATCATCAAAGTCCATTTAAAAATTAGGTTAAATAATGTATTCATTATATAAGGGTGTCTAGCTCATTTTACTTTTATAATTGATTTGTCAAAGTAATGGAAAAGCATAGGTTCATTGGCTAATTAAGTGAACTAATCCTATCAGGAAAAAGGCTCAGATAGGCATGAAATTGCATTCACCTTGTGTGCCCTAATTACAGCCACCAGCACCATCTCACCATATGTTCCTTTCAGAGCTGTTTTAAGGCATATATAGAAGGCAGTGATTTTATTTTAATGCATTGTATCTCTCTATGACTAATATAGATTTATATTTATAAATAGCTTAGTTAGCCAACTAAGCTATTTATGTACTTTATCCTATTCTCTTGTTGCTTTGTCAGTATTTCTGAATTTCCTGTAGGTTATACAAAAATGTGTTCATTTATTCATTACCAACAAAATAAGAAACACTGTTCCTTATTTAAATGAGCAGAGAGTAGAAATTGTTCATAAAACATTTAGGCCTTTTCATTGCATTTTAGAATTAACCTTTAGAAATTATTGTATTGTTATTTATCATTCAAAATAGATATGCTTATCTACTGAAATTTAAGCAAAAATGGTTGCATCAGAAGGTAATTTTAATAAACAATTTGCCAAAAAAAGAAATTTTTGTCCTAATAATTCTCATACTATGCGTTCTTTACAAAGCAGTCGCAGTATTAACTATTGATGTTTATAAGTCATTTATGCAATCTATAAGAGAAAGTCTACATTTCTAAATCCTAAGCATATTACACAATAAATAGACCTTCTCACTTTCCTTTTTTAAAGGAATTAAATCCTTATCCATTGCATTAATCTGTGCACACATGCCATGAAACCTTTAAACATCAAAAACCCAGCATGCAGGCTTGTCCCAGCTTATGCAGGACATCTGGCATTTTCCTGTCGCTACTCGCTCCAGACAAGGTAGTCATGTGATTAAGGTAAACACAAGGCTGTTCGTCATGTCTGCCCCAGGCCTTTTTAGACAAGACATGTAGCAGCTGGCCATCCATGCCAATCTGCAATCAATGACTCAGACTGGTGGATGGGGTTTACATGCCTAATTGAACAGCACAGTTACTTAGCACTTACAAAATAACCGAACAGCATCAGCGTATATGGCCTGACCTTTCATCACTGGCTCATCTGGGGCATGAATTATTAAAAAATGTGGGGTGAATTTATGTTCTGAAAAGTGAAATATAGCAAGTCATTTTGACAGATTAATAAATTGTTTTGAATAAATACTTATTTATATTATTATTATACTTATTTATTTTAATGTAGCTTGTATAAATCAGTGTATATTGCCAGTTCGGGCATGTCAGATTGTAATATATATTTTACTTCATCTTGAAAACATTTAATTTGATGCTTGTTAAAATTTGTTGTCAAATGTAGAGTATGCTTAATGCAAATGTATAAATTAATTTCTGAACTCATTTTTTTTTTTATTTTACTTGAATTGAGTTTTCGTATATAAATAAAAATTATATGTTCTCTTAAAAACTTGGTGCTCAATTATGAATTAGAAGAAAAAATGAGGATCTTCTGGGTGATGCTTCATCATGAAGATGGTTGTGAAGCTGACAAAAGCCTACAACGCAATCCTTCAATACTTTCAAATATAAACCATAGATGTTTTTTTTTTTCTTGGTAACTGCACACATCCATGTGTGTTATTTTCTAGTATTGATATCGCCACTGTGATTCTAACATTCTAGAAAATATTATAATTGAAGAACATGCTTTATATGAAGTGGAAGTGTTTGAGCAATAGAAATTAAGATCTGAGATCTGAGTTTAATTAATTAAAGTAATTGTTGATGGCCTCTCATGCAACTTCCATAAATAAAATCTTAGCGGTCTCTATACTCTCTTAACAGATGAAAACAGACAGGAAACAAACCCTTCAGTCTGCGTTAATGCATCTGGGACATCTATATTAATTATTTATTTGAACTATAGGACAGCTTTCTTGTCTGTCAAAATCACTAATACATGTCTCAAAGTGATTTTTCATTTAGATTGTCAAGCAAGACAACTTTTAAATGTTAAATATTTAAACACATTGATCGTAAAGATCTCAGTGAATTAAGCACATTGATCTCAGAGGAAAAATATATAAATAGAAAAAGCCGGGTGTCAACATCACTTGTTTATCTTTTAATTAACATGATAAAAATCCCCATTATATTATCATTGCTGTGATTTATATGGCACAAATAGTGTAACAATTAAAAGTTGTGTATTTTTATAATGATACAACAGTTATGTAATAAAGCTGGAGAATCCAACTATGCCTTTTTCTGGGAAGACAAGAAAATAGTATTCTATATATTCTCAGGAATTAAGTCCATTTAATTAAGTAGTTCACAGTCATTGACCCCAATGAGTTAAACTGTCCCAGCCAGATGGTACGTTTTCTGTATTTGTAAGGATCTGCTTTGGAGAAGCTTAGCACTGATACGTAGGCCTGCCAAAGTTAATTTGAATGTCATTAAAGTTTGAGTGAATGGAGTAGAGTGAGGGTGGGGTGTATGCATGTGCAGTAGTTGTTGCTGTCCAGTGTGTGTGTGCATGTGTAGTTTGAAGTGTAATGATGTTGGATGGGGCAATAGTATGGGGCTCCACCTGCTGCCACCTGTCAATATTCAAGTCCTATATAAGCATCTCCTCAGAGTTAATCAGAGCTGTGCTTGGTGCTCACACAGCAACCTGGACGTGTGTAATGACATAAGACTCCAGCAAGAATTATATGCTGCTGATTTCTTAAACATTTCTAAACAAATTGTTGTTCCTCTACATCATTGGAAGATTAGCGTATCACTTTTGGACATACAAGACAAAAGATGAAGCCTTGCACAACAACCTGTGAGGACTTGGGTTCTGATTGTGATCCCCGAGACCTAGAGAAGTTTCACAGAGTGGACCAGAAAAGGGCGGCAGCCAATGCCAGAGAAAGGAAGAGGATGCAGGGTTTGAATACAGCTTTCGACCAACTGCGCAAAGTGGTTCCTCAGTGGGGTCAGGACAAGAAACTTTCAAAGTATGAAACGTTGCAGATGGCTCTCAGCTACATCATGGCCCTCAATCGTATTCTGAGTGATTCGAGCACAAACAGCGACCCTCACAGGCAATGGTTGGAAATGCAGTATGACAGCATGCAAACGGAGAGCTACCCCTGCATCGTGAAATACAACTCACCCTCTGAAAACGAGTGCATGTATACTTCCTTATCCTACCATTATGAGGATTTCTAAATCCTGACTTGAGACTGAGACCTGCTGGATTGTTATTTTCTATTCTGTGGATACAGAACTTACAGTAAATACATTTGTATTGCAATATTTTTTTATGTATTAGTCCATAGTGTATATTGATCACCTTTGATTCTCTAGGTACAAAATTATTCTAGCTATATAGCATTTATTCTGAAAGTTGTTTCCACAAAAATGTTTTTTTTTAATGGTTATTAATTTATTATGTTTTGAATAATCTTGGTTCTCTCAACCAAATATCTTGTATTGCTTTGTATCAAATCATTCAGTTAAATCGTGAAAGCTTAGTTAAGGCTTAGTGTACAATAATATCTGTAAATGTCTTCCTCGTTTATGGTTCTTTTGTAAGTTTAATTTAATTGTAAACTGTGGTTTATCAGCCCAAAGACATGTAAGTTGAGTGTTCATTTAGTCTGGTATGTACACTAGCAATAGCAATTTCTAGAAATCTACAATATCTAGTAAATTAGTGCAATAATTAATTTGGTTTTGCTTTTTCTAAACATGGATCAACACACAATAAATTGTTCATGACAGCAAGGTCTATTGTTGCTCTTTTTTAATAACAATAATGCCCAACACAGTCTCATGATATTTCGTGATATAGCCACGAAATAACCCTAACCCTGAACCTAAAACTTTTTTCGTGTCACTCAGCACGACTGACAGAGGATCAAAAGTAATACTGACAGAAATGCCAAAGGTAATATTACTTTATTTATTTTAATCTGAGAATAATGCAGAAAGTATATGGTTAGGGTTATACTATAATAAATGTGTGCCGCTAATTAAGTCTCCTTAATTAACACTGACGATGGTTTATAATAGCGAGTATCTTATATCAAGTGATTTCTATATCTACAGAATAAAAAGCATTAAAAACTTGGAAAAAATCTCCTGCCTAAATGTTGAGTAATACTGCTTGAAGAATAATAAATGAATAACAATACAGCGGCTGTGGTATCCAGTGGCAAAAAGAAAACTTTGGCGGAGGCACCAAAAAATACTTCCTATTGAAATACATTAAATAGAAATTCGTCCTTATTGACACGAAAAAAGAGGGAAATTCGTGTCTATGAACACAAATCAATAGATTACATTTGGTGACTATATCACGAAATGCCATGAGACTGGGGATTGGGGACTGGTAATGTCAAAATGTGATTATTGGTTTGATTTATAATATTGAAAGCATTGCATTCAATTTTTTTTATTTTTTATAAAGGATTTACATAGGTTGAAATGTTGTTTTAAGTCTTTTTTTAGTTCCAGATTAACAGCAGTAGAGATTTCAGCTGTGTTTGTGTCTGCTCTAGTGTGCCCACTGCCCAGATAAAGGCTTGGTCAATTCACCAGACCCTGGTGTGTCATTAGATAAGGTGGTTTCAAGTAAACATATCTCTGCTGTTACCTCAGAGAAAGTATAAATCATGTTTATAGCAAAACATGTGACGTCATGTCAAAAAGGTCAGTTGGTAATCACTGGGAATAATAGTCATACTGTTTTTCTGTTTTTGTGCTTCACATGGTTTCCAGGACAGTTGTGGATATGAATGTTTGTGGATGCAAATTGAATTCCAAGATTAAATTGTCAGCTCTAAGACAGGGATTTCCCTCCTGGTTTTTTTTTTTTTCTTCAAGGAAATGGTGATTTAAAATCTTATCAAAGTTTAGTTCCAAGCAGTTCCAGGACAGCACTGTAAATCTCAAATTAAAACAACCATTGTAAGCTCTTTATATATATATATATATATATATATATATATATATATATATATATATATATATATATATATATATATATATATATATATATATATATATATATTTATTTATTTTATATATATATATATATATATATATATATATATATATATATATATATATATATATATATATATATTTATATTTATATATATATAATTGACAGTTGCTATATATGTTATGCAGATGGGATTGGATACTGAAAATGGAAGAGATCTGTATAGCTTATACATCATTAAATATTGTCTCACAATATAGACAAAATAATTATTTCTTGAAATTTTAATGTGTAATAATTATTTTTTCCAGAACTATTAGAAATGAGACTATTAATAGAAATAACTGAACATGGCTCTGTTACCTGTTACAAAAATGTGAACATGTCCCATACTATGAAATGTTTATGTGAAAAATGGTTTGATAATTTAAGGGTATAAGTAGTTGAAATTTCGTGACTATCAGTCCAAACATTTAAACAGAAACACTTAAACACTGCAAATATTTTGTGGTCAAAAGCTCAGATTTCAATTTGAATTGTGCAGAATTTTGTTATTTATTTTAGGGCTCGTTATGATCTTAGTCAAACGTTTTGCTGATGGATGAATGTTTTTGTGGATTTTAACAAATTAGGTAAATTAAATGAATTGAACTAAAATGTGACACAACCACTGATATGCCAGACCTTACAAGCACTCTTGATTGAAGAAAGCAAATTAAGCTCTTTGTTGTTCAGTGACTGTATGTAATGTGACTGTTTACCACGGTGAGGCTTGAGCAGCTTGGTCGTAGGTCAAGGGGTGCAGACAAACACACAGGAAGCAAATACATCATTATAAATCACTGTATTTTTACAACCATAATGCCACTTGTTTTATCACTGCAACAATTAGCAAGATTATTATCCTGTTTTCAATCATAAAACTGCATAAAAACACAAATTTCTTACATGATTTAAAAAACTTCAGCTGTGTCACTGTGTTGTATCTGATATTGCCATGTCATTTGTTTGTTAGCATTGATCTATGGTTCATTCAGTATAACCTTTTTAGATAAAGGAAAGACATGGGATGGTCACACAGGTCATACTGTTTCTATATAATGTATTCATCATGATATCTATTGTCCTTACATTGGGAGCCAATCTACATTTTTTATTGATGGCTCCATAATTTTATAACAATCTATTCGAGTTGTTTTGTTATTTTACGTCACGTTATCAAAAAAAACAAAAACATAAACAGATGTCTCAAATTCATCAATGGACCCTTTGTGTTTAGAAGATAGAACAATAAAGTCCGGCCTCCCCTTTCAAAACCAATAGCATCATCTCTGACTGCTGTCCAGCAAGAAGGTATAAATACAGGTGGTGCCTATCTCCAACCAACAGATCTCTTCTCAGGTCTATAAAAACTACTGACTTACACAGAAGACCTCAGCAGAAAACAGGACCAACCGATAGGACCTCAGTAACCAGCATGCAGCGCTTAAACAGCAGGGCAGAGAGCCATCTGAGCAGTCAGGTAGAGTGTGAACTACAGAGTGTAGGAAAACGAGGGTGGGTGAACCAGGCATATTGTGGTACCCCTCCACAGGTACGAAACTCTGTCAGCACTGTCTACAACATTCCACCCCATTTTGGTACACCTAACCCTTACCAGGCCGAGGCCACAGTGCTAAATCAAGAGCCAGAAAAGAAGAAATCCGGATGCTGCTCTACTTTAGTTAGAGGTAAATGTTCTCTGAATGTTGTTCTATGTTCATCCCAGTCTGTTTTGAGCTTTTATAAACTTTAACACTTGAATCTCTGAAATGTCAACTATTTAAAAATCTTTTTAATCGTTTTATAGTTTTTAGAGAAGTTAAATTTTTTTTTTTTTATACTAGGGATATTTGAAGTTCTGTTGAATAATCAATTAGTTGTATTGTGTGAAGGACATCTTTTGATGATGAACACAGTTCAAAACACAGTACAAAACCCAAAAAAACATTCTGTTTTGACAGGACTATGGGGAACAACACTGACAGAGGACACAACAAAAAACCAGGAGCTCTTTCTCAAAACAACTCTCAGAGAATTATTTGTCTACATTCTTTTCTTAGTGGACATATGTTTATGTAAGTATGAATTTTAAGAATTATTTTTTACAGAAAAGACCATGTATGTTTTAGTTAAAAAATAAAAACTTAGACTTGCAAAGTAGATTACATGTTAGTGTATTTATATTTAATTAAAAAAATATATTTTTTAAAATATATTTTGTAGTATTACGCTGAGGTTTTAATAAGATTGTCGTGATTTGTGCGTGACAAATTTGTATAGTGATGTGTTACGTCTGTTTAATGAAAGGAGAATATTTATGCAATGAGAAACATAAATGCAATGGGGAATAATTCAAGAACGTCACTGGGACCATCAACTTGTCTACTGACCAATGTTTGAACAAATCCCCTGGTTTGTTCGACTACCTTGTCCTATTATCTCCAGTGATCAGCCTCAGATTAAGTGCCCATTAGACAATGCCAACCCCACCCCTGGTTTACACAGCCCATTGTCTAGAGGAAACATTAATACTGAAAGGAATACATGCTGGGATCTGCTGTCTTTTACTGATAAGAGCTCAAACCAAGCCATTTAGTCATTGTAAAGTGGGATGTACATTGTTCAAGGGAGCTATTTGTGTTCTATTCTGTACATGCTCGTCAAACAAATCACCCTCCCCCAATTGAGGTTTTGGTTTTAGGATGTGGCCATAAAAAGCAAAATAATGTTTAATTGAAAAATCTTAGCTATGATGCATCTTTTGTGCTAATGTGAATAATTCAGATAATATAATGCCATCAAAACTGATTATTAATAATTATGTTGCCTTTTAGTGACCTATGGCATGACCAGCTCAAACACCTACTACTACACTAAAGTCATGAATGATTTGTTTGTGAATTCATTTGAGTCGATTGGCAGCATGGACGATTTTTGGACAGTGAGTAGATCCTTTTTATACTACTGTATACTTTCAACAGAATAAAAACAACAATCATACTAACAATCCTTAGCCCCAGTTATCCAGCTTAGTATGTTTTACAATTTCAGGCAATAGAAAGAATTGACAAATGAAACAGTGTTTGCATGTAAAATGAAATATTACAATGTATTATATATATATATATTTTTTTTTTTTTCTATAATAAAATGTATTAGTACAGTAGAATATATTTTACAATATGCAGTATATACAGCATCAGGGTCAGGGTGTGATGTTGGACATGAAGGTTTTGACTGCAATCAATATGCAGAATCTGCAGAAATGATGCCAAAACATTAGTGCATGCTCTAATTACGTCCCGTCTCGACTACTGCAATTTACTCTTCTCTGGTCTATCAGCTCACTCAATCTAACGTTTACAGTACATACAAAACTCGGCTGCCAGAATGTTAACCTCCAATAAAAAATCTGCCCACATTACCCCAATATTATTTGATCTTCACTGGCTGCCAGTCTCATCTCGCATAAAATATAAAATCATACTCCTCACTTATAAGGCACTAAATGCTCTTTCGCCTCACTATCTTTCCGATCTTCTCTCATCCTATGTTCCTTCACGATCACTCCGGTCTTCAAATTCTGAACTCCTTTGTGTACCTAGATACCGTCTATCCTCTACGGCTGGCAGATACTTTTTTGTCATTTCTCCAATACTATGAAACTCCTTACCCATTGCACTCAGAACCATTACCACTTTTACTGAATTTAAATCAAGACCCACCTTTTCAACCTCCACTATCAGTCAATGCATATGTGTTAGGAGTCCTTCATTTTTCTGAAATGTGGTGTATGTTTCATGTACTATGTAGTGTTCTATCTCTTGTCCTGTATGTTTTTCTGTCTATGTTGTCTCTGCTATTAACTCATGCAGCTGCATGTGATCCTTCGTCCTGGGCAAATGTCCGACGAATATGTTTATGTTTATGTATGTTCATTATATTATATTGTACCTTGTAAAGCGTCCTTGAGCTTGGGAAAGGCGCTATATAAATTAAACTTATTATTATTATTAATATTTCAGCTCATCCCACAAAGGTTTAGTTGGGATTTGTTCAGGGATTTTCGTGCAGGCCAAATTTAGCAAACCATGGACATCATATCTTTAAGTATAACTTTGAAAAAACATTGTGATAAATTAGGGTCATTCGAGAAACTTAAAAAAAACTAAAAAAATAAAAAAGCAATAAGAAGTACATTAAAAACTGGACATCAATAGGCCAATTTGTTAATAGAAAATTCAGGTTTGTTCTAAGTATTAAATGAATGGAGTTTACTGACTGACTGTTTATGCCACTTATATTCCATTCAGGATTTTAAAACAAAAGCATCACAACACTTTTTTTTTTAATGCCCTTAGTATGCAGAAGGTCCACTGATGGATGGCCTTTACTGGACTACATGGTACAATAACCAGCCTCTTGACACTGGCTCACACTCCTTCATTTATTATGAGAACATGCTCCTGGGAGTCCCTCGTATGCGACAGATAAAAGTGAAAAACAATTCGTGCAAGGTGCCCACAGACTTTCGTGCTGAAATCGCAGATTGTTTTGATGTGTACAATGAGAAGAAAGAAGATGAAAGTGTGTTTGGACTCGTCAATGGATCAGCGTGAGTGAAGCCTGAACATATTCCCTACTGCTTAAGCCTACTTGCACACATTACAGTGAACACATTCATTTTGACATATAGATTAAGCTATTCCCACATAGTATATAAACAATATAAAAAGGTATCCTGTTTGTCATCTGCAAAGTCATTTTGTACTGCACTTGTATTATCAGCCATTAGACAGATGACATTGGTTCATATTGCTCAGAATTCACCAATTTCTATCATTTTATTCCCCCCAGCTGGAACTACCACACAGAAACTGAGATGAAAGGATCGAGTCACTGGGGTTTGCTGTCCACATACACTGGAGCAGGATATTATCAGGACCTTGCTTTGAATAAAAGTGACAGTGCTGCTGTTATAGAAGAACTCAAAGAAAACCTGTGGCTGGACCATGGAACTAGAGCTGTGTTCATTGATTTTACAACATACAATGCCAACATCAATCTCTTCTGTGTTATAAGGTATTAAATGCACACAACAATATGTACACATTAATGCATTATGTAATTATTCAGCATGGATGTCTTGTTCACTTGATAAAACCTCATTTGCTCAGGTTGGTGGTTGAGTTCCCTGCCACTGGTGGAGCAATACCTTCCTACCAGATCCGGACAGTCAAACTGATTCGGTATGTTACCTCATGGGATTACTTCATCATCGGCTGTGAGATGGTCTTCTGCGTGTTCATTCTTTACTACATTGTGGAGGAGATACTGGAGGTCCGCATACACAAATGCTCATACTTCACCAGCATCTGGAACATTCTGGATGTGGTAGTGTTACTGGTAAAGTGAAGGTTTTTCATGACACATTATTTACAGTGTAGTTCCCCAATTTGTTTTTAATGGGCTACTAGAATGATTTTTGGATATTTTTATTTTCACAGCTTGCTGTTGTTGCAATCGTCTTCAATGTGTTCCGGACTATCAAAGTAAACAATCTACTTGGAAGCTTACTAAAAAATTCTAGCATTTACGCAGATTTCGAATTTCTGGCATTTTGGCAAACTCAGTACAACAACATGAATGCTGTAAACTTGTTTTTTGCTTGGATCAAGGTAAAACCTTAGCAGAGTTTCTAAACTGCACATAATCATTATCAAATGCAAAATGGATGAATCTTGCTGCAATCCTTTGGTGCTCTTAATCCCTGTAGATATTCAAATACATCAGTTTCAATAAAACAATGTCACAGCTGTCCTCTACGCTGGCACGCTGTGCCACAGACATCCTGGGGTTTGCCGTCATGTTCTTCATTGTGTTTTTCGCCTATGCCCAGCTGGGCTATCTTCTGTTTGGTACTCAGGTTGAATCATTCAGCACATTTCAGAAATGCATGTAAGTACTTTTCTTCACAGTTGTTACTGCACTCATCGTAGTTAATAGAGATTGATTTGACTTCATATATGATATATAATATGATCCATTTCTAATGCCTGCTGCAGCTTCACACAGTTTCGGATCATCCTTGGAGACTTCGACTACGATAGCATTGACAGAGCAAACAGAATCCTGGGGCCAATATATTTTTTCACATATGTGTTCTTTGTCTTCTTTGTGTTACTGGTAAGTCAGTCGATTGGGAAAATGAATGTGCCAATCAGTTTAAACTTTCTCCCAACTAACCTTTTTTTTTTGCCCACTGGACAGAACATGTTTCTAGCCATTATCAATGATACATACTCTGAGGTTAAGGAAGAGCTTGCTTCCCAAAATGATGAACTCCATATTACAGACCTTTTCAAACAGGTAAAGCTGACTAGCCTGCTAAAAAAACAAGCATTGCCAATAGTTTTTTTTTAGAAGAAAACAAGCTAAATGTATTCATACTATATGAGTAATGATACTTAACACTTAAATCCAGACTGTGATGAAGCTGAAATTCAAAAAGGACAGAATCTCAGATGTTCAGAAGGCCTTGGATGGGTCAAAAGACTTGGAGTTCAGAGACTTTAGAGAAACACTAAAAGAGTATGCAACTATTTATTTAACTGTTTTCTTTTTAATTTACCAACAAACTAAATGCCTTACAAATATTAATGTTGCTTATTTATTTACTCAGAATGGGTCATGATGATCAGGATATCTCTGAAGCTTTCTCTAAATATGATCATGATGGCAATCAGATTCTCGACCGTAAGGAGCAGGAGAAAATGAAACGAGAGCTGGAGGAAAAAAGGGTTTGTAACTTTACATCCTTTAAATGTAGAAATGCTTTCTCTATCGTGTTTTTCCCTATTAAAATTTCAGATTAAACCATTTTTTATTTTATCAGAATGCACTCAACGCAGAGCTTCAAAACCTTACGCATGGAAAAAAAGCAGATGATGACGAGAGGAAAAACTCAAGCTCACTGACTCAAGAACGCTTTCAGATGTAGGCTACATACAGCACTCAATTATCACTAGATCCCCAATGAAAACTAATCAGAAACCAAACACTTTGCTGCAAAATCATTATCATATTTTTAAAACCAATGACGTAGTGAAGATTTGTGTAAACAGTAAACAGTCAGTTATGAAATTTGATCTGACATCAGGCAACATGATATACTACTAATATTACAATGGCTTGTCAGGGGATGTTTTTTCCGAGACGTCATAAATATTGTAATCTTTTGTAGAGGGGATGTCAGAGATATTAAATATAATACAAATGATACAGGTTGGAATTGGATCTGCAGGAAATATTTTTTACAATGAAAGATTTTATAGTTAAACTCATTTCAGGATTCATTTTATTACACCTAATTGTAGGATTATATTTAACATTAAGTGATTAGGTGTAAGAGCTTAACTCTGTATTGCATAATGTAAAAAAAATTTTTTTAATTAAGTTTAATTTTAGGAAAACATGGCATGGGTATCAGTATTAGAATAGTGGATTTCTAATATATTTTTAATAAGTGTAAATTGGCAAAGCAGTAGTGTTAAAATATTGCACTAAATTTGACCATTTTCTTAGCATTAATTTTAAAATAGTTTTGAATGATAAATACATCAACCTTTCTCTTTTTCAAATGCAACACTATACTGTAATATCTACCATTCACCATAGAAATGTCTGAAACTCATGACCTTGTAAGGTCATCCACTGCTAATTGTTCTCTTCAGCACAGACAGTGTTCTTTCTATTGTATTGTCAAAATCATGCTGCACCTGTTCTAAAGGCCATTACTGCTCTTATTTAGGTTGGTTAAACAAGTGGCTGAAATGGAAGGTGCTCTAGCAATCACAGTGTCCAAGATTGACATGATCATGGAAAAACTGGGATTGCAGGACACTGAAAAAACAAACAAAACACAAAACAATGGGAAAACACCTGGCAACCAGAAATGAGGTGAGGATTATATTTAGACGTTTCCACATTAAACTTTGTTCTACACACACATGGGTTTAAAGTCTTATTTTAATTCTACCCAATACCCACAAGTGATTTTTTGTTGCTATTTTGTTTATTATTCTGTTTACAGCAAAAAGGTCACAAAACTGGGAAAGCGAAGTTATGGTAAACACAAATCCCTATCTTGGTCCATGGCTGCTCAATTGAGAAATGAATACATAATTTTTCAGCTAAAGCAGGGCCCACTGTCACAGAGAATATTAACTCTATATGTCATTGAAGCAGACATGACCAAAATGCCTAGGATACTACAAGGGACCAGCAAAGACATGAACTATAGAAAAAGCTTGCTCTCTCATATCTGGATTATTGGGTAGATAACTACAGTAAACGTTATTCTAGAAATAATTTCATAATTTTAGCAAATTATGTATATATTAGTAGTTTTACACAACTATTTCATCAGAGAAGCAAGCCAACAACCTGCAGAAATCATACCTCAGCATATACTTTAAAGATTATGTATTTTGTGTCTTGTATATTTGCTGTATTGTAACACTAGAGTGCATGACAGCATTCCGAAAATGCTAACATAATTACTAACCTCACCACTGACATGAAAGAGAATTCTGTATGGCAGCTCAAGGGTCTGTATTAGGGGTCTTGTAAGACAGCCACTGCAGTGCCCTTGAGCAAAAGATAACCGTCTTGCGTGTACATTTGGATAAAGGCATTTACCCAGTGGAATGATGATCAGAAGATAAACTACATGAGAAATCAGGTGTTTGATAAGCCATATTCTGGCTTCACCATTCGGATAGAAAGTGAAAAAGAAATGTATTGTGTAAAGTGTGTAACTCTCGCTGTTGGTTAACTGTGGGTTTAAAAATAAATAAATAAATAAAATAAAAATGTTCATGTAACTAATTGTAGGCATATTTAAACTTATTTATGTTCTGATCTTGACTCGTGAATGTAAAATTGCTTGAACCTGGAACATTTCATGCTTAAGATGTTATGCAGTAGCTGCAAACTGTCAAGGATTAAGCTTTTAAATATTATATTTTTTCTAAAAGTTAAGCTATACTTGCTTTTAAAAGTATAAAAACAGTATGTTATTTTAAGCACAAAATAAAAACATACATTAAAGTTTTCCTAGTCCAATGGTTCATTTATTGAGACTCATTCAGACTTAAAATTATCAAATGCTAGACTGCATTCAAACGTTTTACCTATTACATTCGGTTCCTGAAGCAACCTCAACAAATGTGATTTGAAACATGCATTTCAAAATCTACAAATTCCCCCCCGGAAAAAAAAAGAAAAAAAAAATCCCCAAATCTCATTTGTCTGGCTACTAGAGAAAATGGCACGCATATTTGTCAAAACTGCAAATGGAGAAAATTCTACTATAGGGTCTAAAATCAACAATACAGCTTTCTACAAGGGTCTCGGATCAGTAAAACTAAAAACTGTGACTGAAAATTAAGGCTTCTTTGTAACACTGAGTGAATTCAGCATGTCAGCCACACGGACGTGCCCATCAAGAGCAGTGCAGTTTCTGCTCTATCCAGAAATAAAGAAGAGATGCACTGAAAACCCTTTTCCATTCCCAGTAATCAAAGGTTATTTACATAATCAGACAGAGTGACCCTTTCTTTAAAGTGAACAAGATTTCACGGTCAGGTAAAACATAGTAAAAAGATAACATCATAAACGCTGTATCAAACTCTAGAATTCAAATGAGGAGCTAATGTGAATTAAATATACACAACTGCACATAGAAATTCATTTACACGTCAACATTTACAAGACACAGGGCCAATTAACCCCAAAAAGTGCCTTTACTTACATGTGTTTACTGTGTCAGAATGCTTGTTTTGCTTCTTTAGGTACAAAATCTGAAGTCCATTGTGTTACTAACAAGCAAACACATCTATTTGGAAGGGGGGAAAATGAAAGTTTAAAATGCATTGTGTCTAGATCACATACAGCGTTTTGCAAGTTACCTGTGCACTTCCTGTTATTGGCAATAAGCAAATATATTGGTGAATACAGATGGGGGTGGGGGGGTACAGTTTATGTCCAACTCCATTAAAACAATGAAAATAATTTTCGCAAATAAATTCAGTTTCCTGCTGAAGACGTTCTATAATCAAAATTTGCTTCTTTGCACTTTAAACCCTGATTCAGGTCAGTTCTGAATGTTTTCCAGGAAGAAAGTCAATGACTTCTATTAGTCTCTTTACTCCCTCCACACACAAGGAAGAGGGCTTCCACAAAGTGACTCAGATGTTGGACAGTGATGAACAAATCACTGTGTCTGGTAGCCAGCCATGCCAAAGTTAGCCTGATTCATCACAGGGCCAGGCTGTGCCTGAGAGGGCTGAGTTCCAAAACCTCCCACCCAGGCAGGAGACTGTGATTGTCTGGAAGGAGAAAACAGGTGTTTAAGTGCTGTTTTCAAATGCCCTAGTCGAATATCTTTAAAACAAATCACGTTTTAACTTCATTTTTAACTTTTTAACATCAATAAATCACCATTTCAACAGAGTCTAATCAGTGCTTTTATGTAGAATACACTATGTAAATTTTTTACACACTTGTTTAGTGACCCATATATAAACATCTGCATTTATACTCATTTACAATAAGACTCAATCAACTTACTCCACTCCAAATCCCTGTTGATTCCATGTCTGTCCATACATTCCATAAGAAGGTACTTGCCATCCATTTGTCATGTACTGGCCATACTGCTGAGGATTTCCATACATCTGATTCCAGTGGCCCCACTGTCCATAATCCACCTGCTGGAAAATAACCAACCATCAGCAGAAACCCTTACTCTTGATTAAACTAACTGTACAATATTTTCAGTTAAAAACTTGAGTAGCTCATATTTCCCGGTAAAGAATAAATCGATGCTCACTTGTTCTGTTACAGGCTGGACAGTTTTCGCCATATCAGGTGACTCTTTGCCCCAGTAGCACTTAACAATATGGCCTTCGATGGTTGTTCCATTCACTGACACAATGGCATGGGCAGCACTTTCATGGGAAGAGAACCTGGAAATAAAAGAGAACCACAATGAGCAAACAAGCATTACACTGAGTGCATGTTTATGGATGGAGACAATATTGGAGTTAAAGCACATAGCCGTGCTAAATATTTCAGATACATTTTAACTGGTCATAGTCACAAACTTTTTTATGCATACAAGCTTTAGAACATTGTGATCTGACTGGTTTGCTACACAACTAATCCCTAGCTTTCAGTGGATAAACAAACTTTTAAACACCAGGACACAATCAGTGTTTCGGGACCAAAATCTATTTAGTGAACTGAAAAATATTGTTAGAATATTTGTGAAAATTAGTGGTGAGTAAAGAATAAATCACAATCAAAATACAAAAATGTCTCTACAGTTGCTTATGTTGCTAAATCTAGAGCCAAGTAACATCAGCCCGTTAATTTACGTATTTGGTGACATCTAATGGAAACACAGAGTAACTACATAATCAAAGCGATTTTACATTACATGTTAAATACTGGAAGTCAAGACACAATGTTGGATATATAACAAGTGTATACAATAAACAAATACACAAAAGAACTGACAGCTGATATATATATATATATATATATATATATATATATATATATAAAAACTTAAGGACCTACCTGATAAAAGAATAGCCTTTTTCTGGGAAAACTCTGATTTCCATTATTTGCCCAAAAGGTGAAAATGTCTGTCGCATAAGGTGGTCTGTAATAATACAATGCACATTAAATGATAAATATGTCACATCAATGCATAAAATATAATTAACAGTGGTAACACAGTGTCTGGCTTACCCGAGAGCCCTAACTGGATACCACCACAGTATACAGTGCAGTTCTGAGGACTTGACTGGTTCACAACATCTTCATATCTCAGCTGCTTTGGGCTGGCTATGGTTTCGTGGAAAAAAAATTGTTAAATTGAGCAAACTGGATCATTTCTAAAACTGGGTCAACCATTAAAAAAGTATAGGCAAACATTTTTGTACACCTGAAAAAAAATGAATTTGTATTTTTTTATCCCAATTATTTGCTGTTATAATAACCTCTAATGAAAGCTTTTCACAACATTTAAAGTGTAGCTGTAAGGATTTAGCAGCAGGAGCATTAGTGAGGTCAGGCATTGATGCTTGGTAAGAAAGTCTGGCACACTGAATACATCCCAAAGATGTGCAAAGGCACCGTCACGATTGAACAGGTTTAGTTCCACTTAAAAGAAATCTTAATGCAATGGCATGCCAACACATTCTACATAATTTATGTGTCTAATTGTCAGGTGACCAGAAACCTTTGGCCATATATTTGAAATAATAAGTATTCAAATAATACTCATTATGAACAAGAACAAATCTAATAATACTTGAGTACAATTAAGTATTACCCAATCTGTCAACTTAGCTCTTATTACTTCTCAAACCAAACTACAAGGTTCAAGACTCCTCCAGCCCAGGCTCTGTCTACTGACTGGTCCCGCAATCTTAAAGTGTGACTGATTTACTTACCATCTTGAGTATTCTTAGGGGCAGGGGGCTTCCGAGTGGCCCAGTTCGTACGAATCTGCCGTCCTCCTAACCACTGGCCACCCATGTGTACTATGGCATTCTCTGCATCCTAACAATAACAAAAACAAACAAACAAAAAACAAAACAACAGGCTTAAAATATGCATTAGTTTTTACATAAAGAAGGAAATTCAAGGGTCTTCTAGACTTTCATCACTACCTTTTCGAAAAATTTTAAGCTCCTGCCTTTTTTTTTTTTACTTATATATATATATATATATAAAATATGTATCATGTTTTTTTTATATATAAAATGTTAATAAAAACTAGTTTGGACTGAACAATTAAAAGACTAAAGGCTCTAAGGGTCAAACACATTTAGTTAATTAACATTTTAATGTAATAAGCATTATTAAATAATTGTTCAAATTTGAATCAAACTTAAAAGGGGTCATAATAAATATAATAAACAGAAATAGAAATAACCTTCACTTTGTGTTCCTGAGCTGGAGCCTTACCAGTTTGTTATAGAAGGACACAAATCCATACCCCTTTGATTTCCCTGTTGTCATATCCTTCACCACACGAGCATCTCTGAAAGAATATGAAAGACCAAAGATGTCAGTTTATTTCCAATCAGCTGGCATGGTAAAGAAATGAAAGGAACCACACACGCACACAGTACTGTGAAGCATTTTTTACGGTACCCTACATAAACAAATTAATTAATTACTTGACCAATTTATTTGCATTTTCTCACTAAACTATGCTATCAAAATTATGTCATGCAACTTACAAAACATTGCTTTGTAAAGCTCCTTCTCAGTCAGTGTTTTATTAGAGAGTGATCCTGCTGTTACACAATGTTTTACACTTACAACAGTAAAAATAAGAAAACCACTACAAACAAATTATTTCTTTACCATGCATTCCTAATTTCTTTAGCTGTCTCTAATCCTACCAGCAGAGTTATACAGAAATATTAAAAGTGGAAAAAAAGGAATTAAACGGCATACATGGCCTGTTAACAGATTTCTTTATTTTTCCTGGTCAATTCTTTACCACCAATATGGAGTTTGGGAAGCTGCAAATTTTGAAAAATTGACATTTTCAGAATTTTAAGAGAATCAAACTATCAAAACAACTAGGCAAACCACAAAATACAATACTTTTACAGGTTCAAGAAATATTGGAGGATTGTTAAAAAATAACTACACTACTTCAGTGTTAATACAAAAATATTGCAGCATATAATATAAAAAGGTAAAGAGTAAATAGAAAAAAATCTACATCTGAGTTCCCAGTGTGCACAGTTCCTTGCTGTTAGCCTTCAAGCTCCTGTCCAATCCTATGAGCATTTCTGTAAAATAACCAGAGTGCTATTAACTAACACTCAAAGCTAAAAAAGAATCTGAAAAATGTTTTATTGTAACAATTTTATATATTGAACTCCTTTAAAAGTGAACAGTCAGATTTTTACTTACCAGTTCTTCAATTTAATCAGGAATGTGTCATGGTGAAGATATTCTTTTTAAGGAACACCTTTAAAACATGGCTCTAGACACAGTAGTTTAAAAAAAAAAAAAAAGCCCTAAAATCCTAACCTTTGTAATACTTTGGGAACTGAGAAACGTGTGGATTTAATAATGTTATGTGCAGTCACGCAATTTAGTTCTATTTACATTTTAGGAATCCACCCAAACAGTTCACAACAAGGAAAAAGCATTCAACTGTTTCTTCCTCAACACTGCCTTTTTAATTTTTAATAATTAACTGGTATGTGTATGTATTTTATATATATATATATATATATATATATATATATATATATATATATATATATATATATATATATATATATATATAAAATATACATACACACACTACTAATATATATATATATATATATATATATATATATATATATATATATATATATATATATATATATATATATATATATATATATATATATAAATAATCACTATGGTGATAAGATCATTTTTGTCTAACGATTCCTTATATTAGATTCTCTGAACGACTTCATATAAACCACACAAAGCTTCTGAATACTTACGAGATTTTTCCAAAGGGAGCAAATGCAGCTCTAATATCATCGGTTGTGATCTCAGGACTCAGATCCCCCACAAAAACATGGAAATGATCTGCAAGAACGAAAACGTTATTCTGATGCACTAAAACATTGTGTTCTAGCAGCCTAAAATAAAATACAACAAAATAAATAGGAAATCACATTCTGAAAATGACACTCAAATATTTTTAAATAACTCATAACAGTTAAACATTCAAATTACATTCATAATGCAGGATACAGTGCATATAAGCTAAACAATTTAGCCAACTTACTGGATGTGTCCTTCTTCTGACTGCTTGGCGTAGTTGCCCAATTCACCTTGACCTCCTGCAAATCGTTTAGACAAAAAATGTACTCAGTTACAATTAGGCACCAGACAATCAACGTCGGCCACAGACGAGAAGCACAGATGAACATATACCTTTCCTAGAATCTTCCTTCCGTTCATTGCTGCTAGAGCAGCTGCAGCATCTCTGTGCTCATAGAACTCCACAAAACAATATGGGTCATTGCTTGTGTGCTGCAATATAGAAAATCCAACATTATCCAACTGCAGAGAAGAAACAGCAGGAAAGCACATTGTTATTAATCATACAGGTGATACAAATTTACATTTATTAACAATGTTCATTTTTCCTGGACAAGCCTAGTATGGGTTTATGGATGTTCATTGAGGTCAATAAACTACTACATTACATAGCATATTATATTTGTGGTTTTTAGATTTGTATGCCACTTTTTAATCCCTGGTTCTTTTATTTGCATTCCTTACATGAACAAGTGGGGAATTTATTTCTTTAAGTCAACATACTTTGCTATTTGGATTTAATAGACTACAAAATGTTACATTAAAAACAAAGCTTTTTCAAGTTTCGGGGAGCTTTATTTCTAAATAAATTCAGGGAGTCTACATTTCTATTGAGCAAACGCCAAAAATAATTCTTACCTCTGTTATCATTTTACAACTTTTACAAGGACCAATCTGGGTGAAGAGCTGAAGGATTAAATTCTCTGTAACATCCCTAGACAGGTTTCCCACATAGCTGGAAATAAACAACAAACAGAATCCTTGAGAGATCTTTAAACCTCAAATCACAACACACAATCACACACATGCGTAAAGACTCTCGACCCTCCAGGTATAGACAGGAGGAGAAAAGATTATTGCTCTCACACCTAACCCAATAAAGGTACTTTTTTTTTTTAATAATCACATAAAATGCATAATTTGTTATGTTGGTGATGCATCCAAACATACAAAAATGAAGAGAGAAAAAGGGAAAAAAACAACATAGAAATAAAATATAATAATCATATAAATAGAATGGCAAGTATATATATATATATATCTCGATTCAAACTATACATCTAGTAAATTCACACACACAAATATACACATACATATATGTGAGTGTGGTGTAAATTGTATTGTCCTGGTAATAAAGTGGTAGGAATACAATGCACACAGTATACATCTGTCTAGGCATTAATTCTTGTTTATTTCGCAAATGTGTTTGTAAGAAAGTTGTAAGAAACTGTACAATTTCTTAATGTGTTCATTTTCCGCTTCTAAAATTAAAGATCAGCAGTCCGAGGCTGAAACGTCTAGAAGGACACGGATCATTGTTGTGAAAGAGGCCACCGAGGCGATCAGGCCTCCGAAAACGAGCAGCTGGAGACACATCAGACAATAGCTAACATGTAGCCAGGTTAGCTTTACTGCCGACAACACTGGAGCTATTTGATGTTATTCGACGCTAAAAGCGTACAGCTGGGCTAAGTGTTGTAGCTGTGGACACTGATGTTGAGCTAAATCAAGTACAATTCGGCACCAGTTTTTTTTAATAAACGGAGATCGGATGAGAAATTAATGCTGCGTACAGGTTCAGATACTTGCGGCGGGGACAAAACGCTGGCTAACACCCGCCGCTCTGCCGGCTAGCGACGCAACGACAGATAATTCACACTACGCAACCCGGAAAGCTTTTATTCGCTTGGCGATAACGCATTTTATTCTTTATAAACTACTGAAATTAATTTCCGCACCGAACTCTTAACAAAACTGCATCGCTATTTTTCACTTCCCCGGGCTGCCCAGATATGGCTACGCTAACGTGTGTGGTATTCTGAGCACTCTGATCCAAGCGCATGGACTAGCATTGTTCAATAAATTACTTACAGGGTTTTTGGGTGGCTCTCGTCTTCCATTCTCAGATATGGTACAAAGTTTAGTGTAACTTATTGATAACCCACCTGTCGTTATAGCTTATGTAAAAGAACACCAAACTGGTAAAGCTAGTTACTTTGCTTATTGTGTAGAAAATGGCGAACCCCGGCCAGCCAGGACTTCAATCAATGCGCATGCGCGAGGGATCACGGGGCTGGACATAGAGCAGACGCAGGGTGAGTTCAAGCGTCGAAATGCTGCGCAGATTCTGAAGATTCGCCGAGCACGAATAAGAGCCAATACCGTTTATTGCACGTGGTGTATTTGATCAAAGACTCGCATATTAAAGCCACATGTTGTGTAACTGTCATTGTAGACGGTCTTTAAGATCTTATAGATTGTATATATTTGCATTATCTTAATGCGGTGGCTACATGTTATATAAGCATCATTTGCGCAACATCAGCGTTCCGTTAGGAACCTGCTAATTCCAGGAGCTTCTGGATTTAACCCACAGGAAGAAATTATACTTGAACATCCAAGAAATTAAGATTAAATTTATTGCATTGAATATTATGCAGTAAAACTGTCACTGTTATCACTACTTATGCCCACTTATTTCTTTATTTTATAGTTTAATTTGAGGGTTCAGTTTGCTGCAACGGTGAAAATATGATTTATTTTTTATCACTTCTCTCTGAAATAAAACAAAGTCAGACAATACAACAGGAGTCTTTTAGTGTTTGTTAAAAAAAAGAAACCCATGAAAAAATATATATATATTTTATTTTTTTAATTGTTTAGCATTTGGTAATAAAAAAAAGAATAAAGCTGTATTTAAACCCTACTTTATTTCTAATATCTTTATTTTAGTCTGGGGAACTGGTTTATATACAGATCCCCTCTGTGAATTCACATCCAATTTTGACTGTATAGTGTCACTAAAGGCTTAGTTATAATACTGACCCGCTCATAGTGGAGTGAGAAATGAACACACAAAAAAGCTTCATTAAAATTGTCCCACTTTTAATGCCCCATTTAACCTGGACATGTACACCATATAAAGCACAAGATCTCTTTAGAACATGAGTAACACTATTTGAATGATTCTTATAAGATGAGTCATAAAATACAACATACTAAATATACTTTTATAACTTTTATTAGTAAATATGCCTATAAAATAGTGTAAATTGTAAATAGCATGTTGGCAAAATTGATTCAAAAAATTTACTTTCTTCTTCTTCTTTTTCTTTCGGCTGCTCCCATTAGGGGTCGCCACAGCGGATCATCCGTCTCCATACCACCCTGTCCTCTATATCTGCCTCTTTTACACCAACTACCTGCATGTCTTCCCTCACCACATCCATGAACCTCC
This sequence comes from Silurus aristotelis, assembly GCF_946808225.1. Taxonomy (NCBI): domain Eukaryota; kingdom Metazoa; phylum Chordata; class Actinopteri; order Siluriformes; family Siluridae; genus Silurus; species Silurus aristotelis. The sequence continues at coordinate 21,663,090 of NC_139577.1, read as the reverse complement.
TCCTTGGCCTTCCTCTTTTCCTCCTACCTGGTGGCTCCATCTTCAGCATTTTTCTACCAATATAATTCATGTCCCTTCTCTGCACATGTCCAAACCATCTCAATCTCGCCTCCCTCACCTTGTCACCACAACATCCTACATGTGCTGTCCCTCTAATAAACTCATTTCTAATCTTGTCCATCCTCGTCACTCCCAACGAAAACCTCAACATCTTCAGCTCTGCTACCTCCAGCTCCACCTCCTGTCTTTTACTCAATGCCACTGTCTCTAATCCATACAACATCGCAGGTCTCACCACAGTCCTATAAACTTTCCCTTTCATTCTTGCAGATACTCTTCTATCACAAATCACTCCTGTCACTCTTCTCCACCCACTCCACCCTGCCTGCACTCTTTTCTTTACTTCCCTAACACACTCTCCATTACTTTGCACTGTTGACCCCAGGTACCTGAACTCCTCCACCTTCTTCACCTCTTCACCCTGCAACCGCATCACTCCACTGCCCTCCCTCTCATTCACACACATGTACTCTGTCTTACTCCTACTGACTTTCATTCCCCTTCTCTCAAGCGCATATCTCCACCTCTCCAGGCTCTTCTCAACCTGCTCTCTACTCTCACCACAAATCACAATATCATCTGCAAACATCATAGTCCAGGGAGACTCCTGTCTGACCTCGTCCGTCAACCTGTCCATCACCACTGCAAACAGGAAAGGGCTCAGGGCCGATCCTTGATGTAGTCCAACCTTCACCCTGAACCAGTCTGTCGTACCTACTGCACACTTTACTGCCGTCACACTGTCCTCATACATGTCCTGCACCACCCTCAAATACTTCTCTGACACACCTGACTTCCTCATACAATACCACAACTCCTCTCTCGGCACCCTGTCGTACGCTTTCTCTAAATCCACAAATACACAATGCAGCTCCTTCTGTCCTTCTCTATACTTCTCCATCAACATCCTCAAAGCAAATAAGGCATCTGTGGTGCTCTTCCTCGGCATGAAACCATACTGTTGCTCACAGATGGTCACCTCTTCTCTCAGCCTGGCTTCCACTACTCTTTCCCATAACTTCATGGTGTGACTGATCAACTTAATTCCCCTGTAGTTACTGCAGGTTTGCACATCTCCCTTATGCTTAAAGATCGGTACCAGCACACTCCTTCTCCATTCCTCAGGCATCCTCTCCCCTTCCAGAATCCTGTTAAACAATCTGGTTAAAAACTCCACTGCCATCTCTCCTAAACATCTCCACGCTTCTACCGGTATGTCATCTGGTCCAACCGACTTTCCATTCTTCATCCTCTTAATCGCTGCTCTCACTTCCTCCTTACTAATCCTATCTACATCCTGCTTCACCAACTCCACATCCTCCAACCTTCTCTCTCTCTGATTTTCCGCATTCATCAGCTGCTCAAAATACTCCCTCCATCTTCTCAACACACTCTCCTCACTAGTCAACACATTTCCCTCTCCATCCTTTATTGCTCTAACTTGCAGTACATCCTTCCCAGCTCGGTCCCTCTGCTTGGCCAATCGGTATAAATCCTTTTCTCCTTCCTTAGTGTCCAACCTCTTATACAGTTCCTCATATGCCTTTTCCTTGGCTTTCGCCACATCCCTTTTAACCTGCTGCCGCATCTCCTTGTACTCCTGCCTACTTTTCTCATCACTCTGTCGATCCCACTTCTGTTTTGCCAATCTCTTTCCCCTAATGCTCTCCTGCACTTCCTCATTCCACCACCACGTCTCCATTTACTTTGCTTATCATAAATGACAAAATTACAAAAAATACTAAATCATGTGTTTATTTATTAAGTGTCAGTGTGAGTTATGTTATGCACAATCACCTGTCTGTATTTGACCGAAGATTTTGAATAAGTATTCAGTAATTAAGAATAAAAAACGATCAATGACAAGATACCTGTTAAATATACGAAGGGGAAATCAGTTCCTACACAATGACATTCTGAAAAGTTGGTGTGGTCATTGTTTTAGGGTGCACTAACATTAGTGTGTGTGTGTGTGTGTGTGTGTGTGTGTGTGTGTGTGTGTGTTAGTTTCTTTACGTTTAGCTGTTACCAATTCACCCAAGAAAATGCACAAGACGAAACATTTATTATTACATTAGTAGTAGCAGTTTTTGCTATTATTATTATTATTATTATTATTATTATTATTATTATTATTATTATTATTTATTTATTTAAAAAAAAGATAATAAAACGGATAATGAAGAGGAGTAAATGAATAAGAAATCTCTCCATAAAAGTAAGACATTTTCTATCCCGGGTTAATTATAGCGCTAGAACTTTCTTCAGGAGCGCACTAGTTGATTCGCGAAGCACCGCCTTTTCAGCGCGCGTCACCCGAGAGCTTCTTTAAAGGACCTGAGTGCGCCGTCATGGCTCAATATTCAGGACCGAAGCTATATCAGATTATGAAAACACTGTCTCCTGTTGAAACAATGGCTACCAATGATCCTTTGCCTCCAGGATGGGAGATAAAAATTGACCCTCAGACCGGATGGCCGTTTTTCGTGGATCACAACAATCGCATCACTACGTGGAACGACCCCCGGCACGACAGCAAGCGGGTAAGCGCGATAACCTTCAGCTCCAAAGCGCGGGGGAACATGCAGGAAGTTCAGCTCCAGGCTCGGGGTCTCCCCTCATCTTCATAAGTGCAGTGCGTGGCTGTGAGATGGATGACAGCTTACATTTATTTGGACCAGAGAAATCGTGTCGATCGCATTTTTTTTTACTGCTGCATTAGTCTGCTTATCCAACTTTTACCTGGACTCCATTTTTATCAAATTGCGCAGAAAAAAATATCCATTAAATCAATTGCCGGTTATAGACTTAAATATGGGCTGTGTGGCTGGAGTTGTGGTTTAGTCTCTGGCATGATGAAGTCCAGGCTGCGCGCCGAAAATAGCGCTTCTTCTCATATTCTCCTAACGGATTGATGGGTTCCTAACGCACGGACATATTTTCGTGTTGTGATCTAAGCTTGACTGATCTGTGTGTGTGTGTCTGTGTGTGTAAGTGTGTGTGTGACGCACTGCAGTTATTATGTCGCCTAAAGACCCTGAGTGTTTGACCATCTCCATAATGTTTATTTAAAGCCCCAGGAGCTGCGCAGACTGCGGTTTGTGGGTAATATCGCTGGAACTGTGCGGTATCGCACCTCCGAAAGTTTTCCTTACAAGGGATTTGAGACGGATCCACCCTCACATGCTTCAGCGATAGCCAATGGAAGCTAATGCCTTTAGCCAGGGACAAGCCAAGGTAGATGGTTCAGCTATCAGAATAAAATAAATAAATAGAACACTTTTTTATTGGGCAGCAAAATCTGATTGAACATTCACAGAGATGGTCTACAAGACCCTCTGAAGTCCAACTGGGTCCAAATAATATATATTCAACCTTGGGGGAGGGAGTGTTGCTGTGGAATAACTTGAGCTCATAAACAGTAGAGAACATTCCTTTTACATAGTGAGGTTCGAAACACTTGTGGTACAGACTAGTGCTGGCCAGCTGGTATCTCTCATTAAGAAAGATCAACACTTGCTGTTGTCCAAAGTTAGTGTCACCAAGAATCTGCTGGAAAGACACAGCTGCCAGGAGATAAACTGGGCGCATGGTCATGCCAAATAGTCAGAGGACAGAAGGTCACTCATGTTCTGTTTCTTGTTTGCTTTTTTCTTCTTCACTTATTACTCATACGATCAAGACAACTGCTAAGCTTTATATCAAGCCAGGAGCATTCATCTACGGACCTACTATTTTACCTGTCATAGACTTTGACTGTAATATTATTAGGGCGATGTTCCTATTTCTGCTTCCAAAGCTAATGTGCTAGATGGTCTGGGGCAGAACCCACCAAGTCACATTGAGTAAGGCAAATCTTTTCTCATCAGGGATCTGTTTTGTGAAGCTCACCCCCTCACCAAGTATATTTTAAGCTACAGTGTCAACCAAACAGCAATCCATTGAGCACACACACAGTGAGTCATGTCGTGTTGGTAAATGTATGGCGAATATTTCTAGTAATACGAACATCTGCAGAACATTTACTGGTATTAGGATTTCTTCTTTAAATATGATCCTGGATCAACCATTTATGGCTTTGGTATTTTCCTGCCCTAGCGATGTTGAAGCTAGAGAAGATCATATTCAGTTGTACAACCTTTGTTTAGTCAAAGTGTGGTACCACACCCATTAGCCATGAGTTTAATATGTTCTCTTTGGCCACAACGAGCAAATTCATTTACAAATACAAGAAATATTTAAAAGGTCAAAGCCTACAAAACATCCCTGTACACTACCTCAAGCTGACTGGTTAGAAGGCATTGATTTATTGTGTATAACTGCATGTTTCTGAAGTAGTTCTGGCTACAAGGCAAATCACAGGTTTAAATAATATTGTGCTTATTCTAATAGGGTATCAGGTCTTCAATAAGAACTTAGTCATGGGTATGTTTCAAATACTTTGTCTAATAATGAATTAAAGAACGTATGTAAAGGTAAATGTCCCCCCATATTCAGCAAAGGAAATGAAGGAACAGGAAGTTTTGGCAAACCTTAAATGCCACTATATATGGATGGATGAAAGTTTTCTATGCACAAACTGCCACAGCATGCTTTAAATATATTTTAAATAGTGCTATGGTATAAGAGGATTAAAAGCACTTTGGGGTAGATTACTGTACCCCATGTTTATTCCTTCACGCATGCTTCTGATTGCGCACCCAGGAACAACAAAATTATTAGAATTAATTTTTTATTTGAATGCAATTTCGGGAAGGACTGGAACAGGTTGGCTGTGCATATATGATCCACAATTTGTAGTAAAACCAGACTGTGAATACTTTAGACAAGCATTTCATAATCTGTATATCTATTTCACAGAATAGAACTGCTATGCACGTACCATTGCAGTGATATAACACATAGTGTAAGGATTTTGAAATGTTTTCTTTAGCTGGTTATTTCACATTTATGAATGGAAAATAAGTTGCTGCCTGAGATGTTTTAATCTATGGAAACTATCCTGGATTGAGTACAGAGGTTTTATGGACACTTTTGTTTTTTGGAAAAAAGAACTCAATGTAGCGTAGGTGAAAATGTGAAAATATGTTGTGACAGAAATAAACAATAGTGTAGTATGTGTGAAATACTACATGGGGCTGAAAGGTGAAAGCTTACACTAATCTGTGAGGTGATGAACTGACTTTGTTTTACAAGAATAGTGAAGGTTAAACGTGAAGATTTTGCTATAACATAAAGCAAGCATCATCCCTCTTAAAATTTCATCTTTTACTTTTCATGAAGATTCATTTGGTAATTTAATTTTCAGGTTATGCATTTGCTTAAATATTTTTCCTGTTAACTGAGTGGAAATTATTGTGTAGCATCTAACATGTTTGCCATTACATTTCGGTAACATTTGTTTATATTATGTATTTAATAAATGTGTTGCAGGGCACTCAGCTCTCCCCCAACGGGCCCTGTGCATCTACAGAATCATCTCCTCAGGAAATGCACAAAGTTTTCTTTTCAGAGATGAAACAGCCAACCCTACGTCAGGGCTATATACCCATCCCAGTCTCCCATGAAAATATCGAACCCAGGCAACAACAGTATTCACCGTTTTCTTATATGTATCCAAAAAATCAACAAAACCTAAGAGCAGATGGCCGGACACCATCCCCGACTCCCACACTGCACTGTCGACCAAGATCTCCAGTACAGGCCACGTCAGAGCCCGATTCACACTGCCTGTCCTGTTCACCTTCTTCTCATGGACCTGAGGTACAAACCCAGTGAACTTTGTGATGGCTAAATGCACAAAAGAAAATGGTATTAGCATTTTAGGAGTGTATAAATTATTATATAGTTTTGAGACCTAGAACTTCTTGAGTAATTTTGAGTAAACCTAAGCCTGAATATAAACACTCATATTTGGTAGAATCAATTAAATCTGCAATATCACGTTAAGTCATATACAGGAAGTTGAAGGTTTTGCATGTAATACTTAAAATGTTTGAGGAAAAATGATTTACAGATACTTGTAATTTGTTTGATTGAACTTTACACATGTTTCGGTCTCCTGTGCAACTAAATGCTATGAGGGTCAATACTGTGTCTTAAGTTATTGTACTAAAAACAAAGATTTTATAATGAAAAACACTCATGCTTTACTATGAATGAATGATATAAACAGAAATATTTTAGAATGCATGGAAACTTGTATCTGTCCAATGGTAAAGCATGCTATTTATTTAAGACAGTTTAAAGTGTTGACTTAACAGTGGTTCTAAAATCTATTTTTATGCACCTTATTGAATTTTTGAATATTTCATTGATTTAAGGTTCACCATGTGCACCAATCACCACAGGGGACACAGGCCCATACCAACTCACATCATCAACCTTTCAGACAGAGCAACACTGGCCTCCGGGCAGGATATATTCCCATTACTGTCATTCATGAGGGGACTGGAGGTAGCCCACAAACCCAAAATGTCCATCCTAAGCGCTTCTGGCAAACTGAATACCAACCGTCACTTCACAGCCACCAACCAGAAGAGTGGAGCCCTAGCCCTGCATTTTCCACAAGAGAAAAAGCCCCAACCTACCGCGAACAAGTGCCAATCCAGCTTGAGCAGAATCGTTCAGCTAGTCCCATTTTAATGACTAATGTGAGGGCTCAGGAGCCAGTCAGAGCACAGCTCATGAGTGAGAGGCCACAGGTAATGTTGGCACAGTGAATACTTTGGCATGTTTAATTAAGAATACGATGCACAGAACATACATCAGTAGAAGCCACACCCCTGCTTTATTGAAAACACTGCGCTTTAAAGAGAGGTGTGATTTGAGGCATATTATTTTTACTTTTATAAAACTAACATTCAAACATTTACAGTATGTTGCAAAAACAGGAACTAATGTCTTAATCTCTTTTATTCCCAGGTTCAGCAGCATGTTGTACATACAGAGATTCCTTCTAAAACTGAGCATCCTGTTCAACATCGTACCAGCCACCCCATTGAGATTCCTATTCAGAGAGTGGCCGAACCACAGCCCCCTAACCAACATCCCACATCACCATTGACACCGTATCCCATACAGGAACCTGAACTCGAACATATACAGACCCCCAGACAACAGCCTGTTCCACAGCCTGTGCCACAGCCTGTGCAGTCCCCCATACAACAGCCTGTGCTACAATCTGAACAAGTGCCAGAGATTGCTAATATAGGTTCAATGCAGGTTCCAGTGGCACCTGAACCCCAGGAACCAGCATCTCCACAACCAGAAGTTCAACCTGAGGAGAAAATGGAGCCCAGCTCAAGTCACCCAGGACTGGCAAAGGTAGAGCAAATCTTGGATCGGGTTGAGAAATTGTCCCAGGAGGTGAAAGGATTTAATGGCAAAAAGAATGATAAAAGATATCTGACACTAGAGGAATTTTTGACCAAAGAACTGTTGGCTCTGGACTCAGTTGATCCTGAGGGACGTATAGATGTACGTCAGGCCCGACGTGATGGTGTCCGCAGAGTACAAACCATTCTTGAAGAACTGGAGATGCGGGGTGAGCAATTAGAAGCACCGGTGAAAAAAAGCACTGAAGCTGAAAAGGGAGAGCCTATTTTGTTCAGCCAGGCAGACACTGAGAGAGCCAAGGAGATATCATGACTGTAAACCAAAGCTTTAGTGTGAAAGAGACACCAGTCACATCTCCTCAGTCTGTTATTGGTTGCATGCACAATTAATTTAATTGTTCCTTTGGCTGACATTTAATATGTAATTTGTTTGCTGAGTGCAGTTATGCGTGCTGTTATGTGATGGCGCTCTTGTGGATTTTTACTGTACAAGTGTATTGTAGCAGGACCATAGTGGTGACCTTGTGGTGGCCTTGAGTTTCATCCTGAAACTCAGTCTCAAAAAAGAGGCCTTTATTCAAATGAATGTGCTTTATTTTTGCTTTTACTTAGGATAAGTACCCAATGTTTGCCTTTAGTGTTTTCCATGAAGGATGAAAAGCTTTTGAAATTCCAATAAGAATACCAAATTTTTCTTAGAAGGACAATAATTTTGTTAACTGATTTTATAACAGCACACGAAAAACAGCCATTTAACAAGTATTAAAAGGGTCAACTCCTTATATATCGAATCTTTACATTTCAAAAGCAAAGACTGATTCAGATTAGCTGTGTTTTGACTATAATGTTGTGATCATGATACTTGTCAACATTAGTATTAATGGTTGAATGATATAGACAACAGTGTTATATTTATATTCTATTTTTGTGCCAAAACAAACATTTTTACATATTTTCCAGTGGTAAAAATGTCCTCCATCTCCACATAAGTGTATTCTCTTAAAACACAAAATATACATGAATAATAAAAGACCTGAAATATACACTGTGTACCCTTTCTCATGTGACTTCTGTGAGGCTCTGTGAGCACTAAATGACTGTGATATAAAGGAGCAGTGTACTGTTACAATGGGTTGCAAAGAGAGATATATTTGATACATTCATACTCCTACAGATTTGAAAGGTAAATCAAAATGACTGCAATACAAATGTATAGAGCAAATGTTACTTATATCACTTTACATTGAAAGTATATTCTATAAAAATAATAAAGAAAATTGGAATAGACTGCTTCTTTCAGATATGTGTGATCAAGACTAATCATGTTAACATACTAAATGTGTGATAAGGCCGAGGCTTTGAGTATTTGATTTAGCCATCTGTCTATGCACGGTACACAGTATATCCCATCCATTAATAAAATGATCCATCACTGAACAGTTATAATTATAGCTCAGGTTTTCCATGCCTAATTTTTCTTAATCATTCCATAGCCCTTGCTAGACTCCACAACAACACTGGGGTGCTCAAAATCCCCATTGTTCCTGCCAGTGCTAAATACATTACCATTTTAGGGTCACTGCTGACAATGGTCCACTGCCCAAGTAATGTCAGACCAGTGGTAATCCTATGGGACATCTTTCCTTTGTTATTCTTCAGTACACAAAGTGCCCCTATATAGTATGTTTACCTGTTAAACCAGTGAATACATGTACCAAATAAAGTGACCACTGAATGTGTGTGTATAGGTACAAAAAAAAAGTAATTTAAACTTAACTTGGACACTTCACAAGAAACCGTGACAAATTAGCTAATTTGAACAATGTAATAGAATAATTGATCCAGCTTCCAAAATTATGTATTTTGATAAATGTGCTTTGAAATAATTCCAAACCAAAAAGTCAATGTTTTTTTATCACTGATTGCTGACTATGGAACGAATTATTACTCCACATCGAGCAAAGGAATCCAGAAAGCATGCTTATAAGCAGCAGCAGTGATGAATCATGAACAGGCCCTGGTTGTTGTGCTCTGGTTTTTTTTTCCCCTTGAAATGACGGAGGTAGTCACGTGATGTGGTTCCTGCAGGAACTTGGGCTCATCCACTCACTCCTTTAGTGTTGCCACATCCCCGTGTGTTTGTGCTACCTCTGCTGATTCATTTGAATACAGTGGATGATTAAATATGTTTCGTATTAAACACGCATAGTTTCTCAGGTCCAATTTATGGACAGTGGCTTTGTATGACACTGTAAGAGAGAAACTCTTGTGTTTGCTACAGAAATTGGTCTAATCATTCTCATGTCTTCTTCATTTATTAAAAGGAAATCTCTTATACCAGAGGTCTGTTGAAATTTCAAATCTAATCAGTGAGACGATGTTCATTAGGTGTGCACAACAGAATCGCGGACAGTAGTTCTAAGAACATCACTGACATAATATTGATTCTGTAGTAACAACTTTAATGGTATTTTTATGGGGACACTGATTGAATCCCTGACCTTCTGATTAGCAGCCCAGAGGCTTAACCACTGAGCCTTCACCACCATGAACCACACACACAAGAATTGAACCGAATTACAGCAGATTCATTGTCTTGAAAATGTTCACACACTGTTAAATGTACCTTTAAACAGGTTAAATCGTGTATTATTTGTATACTGTTGATAGTATAAGAGGAACAGAACACACCATAAGGTGCTGTTAGCAGTAATTTATTATCAAGAGTGTAAATACCATCAAAATTCCACAGCGTTGATTTTTATTTTTATTTTTTACCTAAAACTTGTTTAAACTGATTAAATATTTAATAATAAAATCATTACCATTTTAATAGTATATAGCTACGAAAACCTACGTTTTACACTGTGTTACCCAGTAATGGTAACGATGTCGTATTTGGAAACCAGGATATGGACTTTACCAGCATTCCGCTGTGGGGGGTTTTATATCCACCTGGCAACCCTGTACGCCTATCCACAGCTCTGCTGTTCATTCACGGGGGGAAACATCAGAGCCCAAGTCAGGCTCGAACACAGACATCTCGTGTTGGACTAGTGCTGTTAAAATGTCTGCGCTGTCATCAGAGGGAAATAGGTTGATAACGCGAATCAGAATTTAAACTGATGAAATAGTGAGGTGTATTAGTGTAGTAGGCGCTAAGAGATAGCGCTAAAGGTGTGCGCTGTCTCTAGACTGTACTGTCATTTATCAGGGCTGAAGCAGGTTAGCTAGTCGGCTAACTACATGAGCCGGATGCTTTAATGTGCGCTCTCCCTAGACTCGGAGCGGACGTGTTCATTGCTCCATAGCTGCATGTCGACTTGTTTTTTCTCACTTGACTAGACGTGGACATGGAGCTGTTTCAGGCGAAAGACCATTATATTCTCCAGAGTGGAGACAACGCTCTGTGGTGCAGCAGGAAGGACGGCTCCATGGCCGTGAGAGCCGGTAAGTTCATACACTACAGCTGTTTATAGTGGCCTTAAAGGTTATTTTACTACATTTACCTGTGTAGTTCCTACACGACTGAAAGTTAGACAATAAGGAAAAATAAGAACAACTCCCATTCCGCTTGTACTACACATTTAAAACATTCATTTAATACACCAAACGAAGTGTTGAGTCGATATCTACGAGAAGCCTGATCAAAACCGAATAAGATGAAGGAGAGCATCTATGTGCTTTTGCGTTTAAATTTTTTCTCCTACGCACATTCCGGTATATCCCGCCCCCTCTGCTGGGATTGGTTAATAATCCCAGACGCGCCCAACTATTAAACGATGTGCTTCGATTTTTTTAAAAGTATAAACCAATCAGCACACAGGAGGCCGGCTCTGCCCTACAAATAGAGGTGTTAAAAACAACGGGCATGCCCTACTTTTTTCAAGAACAGAAGCGCTGCATCAATTTACTCATCCCGAGCTATAGAAGTCGTCGGAAATCCGAAAGACTTGTTATAAAGACGGAAGTAATTAGATTTTTGATTTTTGTGCTAGAAGCATGTAGTGAATGTGGGACTGTAGGTAGCGAAGGCAGCCTGATAAAATCTTCGAGAAGTAACAGAGAACAGGACAGCTGGAGAGCTCATATAACATACCTTCCACAGCTGCACCATTTATGTTAAACCTGACATTATTTGGATACTGCAGATGTGTACCTAAGATCTGATGTCATAATCATAAAGACTGTCCTATGCTCATCCCAGAGCTTGTGTTGCCAGTATTCACATCCTGAACATCCTTTCAACACAACACTGTTTTGACTCTTCTACATCAATATACTGTAATTATTTATAATCTCACTATCTGATGTCACCAAGAAGAGGTTGGCTTCTGTTCTTATTCTGGTTTCTCTGCAGCTTCCCTCCTCCACACACACACACACACACACTTCAGGCTCGCTCACTCCTAAATTGGGCTGCACAAATAAAACTGAACTGCGTTGTTGTTTTCTAGTGACTTCAGAGATCAGTGTATCACAGAGACGTAGCATAGACCTGTGGTTTACAGAGCAGGCTTTGGTAGATGTGATCTTCTCAGGTTTCAGTGTGGACTCATTTTTTTTTTGTACGAGGATTGTGATGTAACATATAACGATGTTCAATGTGGTATAGATGAAATGAGTCAGAGATGTATCACTTAAGATCAGGTTTATTCTGATTACTGTGGTGTGCATCAGTATGTATTAATGAATAAAAATCTTTTTTCTACATATATGACTAGATGGTCATATATATGTTTCCTCTACTTTATCTACAGCTGTGTAAACCTCTTGGCTAAGCCATGTGTTACAAAAATCAAAGCATGCCTGTGTATTGATGTGGCTTTACAGGAGTTTGATATGATGATGGTTTTATTGTATCACACAGTTAGCTTATTTTTTTTACATCGTCCATCACTCATTTTTTTGCATAGGTGAGTTTTTAAATATTGTAGTGCAGCAAGTAATGTTTTTCACTCATTTCACTCAACATTTTTATTGAGAGGTTCAGGATCTCTTTTGTCCTGATGTTCAAATTGTACAAATGGCTTAAGTGATAAAAAGTGTGCAGGAAAACCAGAAAAACAATTAGCTTTTACAGATATTGAATGACTGAGAAGACATCAACATTAAATAGTTGGTGTGTTTGCACTGGTATGTCAGTCAGTTTAGTTAGTACGCCATTGAGTGGATGAAGTCCTAGTGTTAAAGGATGTAAATGAGTTGGCAATAGGCGCTCTGGCCTTTAGCTTGTGTGTGCAACCAAGCCGAGCCGGTTAGGTTGCAGCGCTGTTTCATTATTTAATTGGAAAAGGGTTTCCGCTGTTTTGCATGGATCGCCGACACCAGCTCGTTTGGAAGAATATTTGATTTTTATATGTATACACAACCTATATTTTTACGATTACAATCTGAGGATTGTAGTAACCGATGTCTTTTATTAAGCTCAATACGAACGTATTTAATTGTAAATTGTGCACAGACAGAAATTTGAGAAGTCATTTTGCTCAGATTGTACCAAACTCACTGATGCTAATTTCAGTTGCTCGGCTTCAAAAACTATAAATATCACAAGTCACAAAAATGCTATATTTATATAATGTGGTCAAGTGTGTATATACTTCACGTATTTCATATGTGCACATGTAAAGATGTTGCAAATTTTAATGTTGCATTCCATGTTGGTTATTTTGTTCTGTGTTTTAGCAACCGACCTGCTACTAGCTTGGAATCCAATCTGTTTGGGACTGGTGGAGGGCGTTATTGGAAAGATTCAACTTCACGCTGGTAAGATGCACAGTGACATGGGTTTTGCTCAGGAACTGAAATAGGACGTTAAATAGGTTCAATTCGGTCTCTGATATCATCCTGATAGAGAACTGCACAGTTCCTCGATAAGTTCCTGTTTTGCATTCCTGTGCTGCAAAGACAGTGACATTATGTAAAATAACAGACATTATGCAAACTCCACAGCGGTTGTGCCATTTCACAAAAGTAGAGCAAAATAGTGGATGTCGAGAGAGTGGAGTTTCATGGTTTATTATCACTGATTCTTTGATTTGTTGCACAAATATGATGTTAACTGTTTAAGTAGTCTACTGCAATTACTTGCTATGATTGATATTAAAGGGAACTATGTATGTATGTATTTAGCATATTTGGCTCTCATATTTTGTGTGAAGTACGGGATGAATAAATGTTACGCTTTGTCATTGTGCTTGAACGTCTCTGAAAACCAGTAAGCTTTAACGTAGGTATGGAAGAGGGTTTGTCTAGGTGGTTTAGGAGCTATTCTCTGACCACTGAATTTTCATGCTTGGCAGGCTTTTGAAAGTGAAAGGGAGAAGGTTTCACTAATGTGGCTTTCATTTCTCAATTGAGCACTTGGTCTATGACTGTCAGTCAGTTCATTGCTTCTCAGCAATATATAATAAGAGGCAAAAGCCAATAATTGTGAACAGAAATAGAAAATATGCAATCAGCAACCAGTTTTGCCTGACCACACACACACACACACACACACACACACACACCAACCACCTGGGCTCATTCACACCTTTCCGAAATGCGAAGTACGTATTTGACCTTCCTCTGCATGACTCAGATCACCACTCACAAATCAACACTTCTAACTTCTGCATTCTGAGGCACACTCTACTCTCTATTTCACTAGAAATACATATCAAACTTTCAAGTGTAATGTATACTGGGAAGGTTGTTTTATACATGCTGCATTTGTCAGAATTCTCTTGATAAGTCCAGGTAATGTGTCTATCCTGGAAAACTGGTTACGGGTTGCTTATTTTTCTTTCTGTACACAGTTATTGTTTATTTATACCACAGCCCTCTTGTATTCTGGAATCTGGTTCATCAGAAGGTGAATTTTTTATTAATCTTGTTCTCGTTCAGGAAACTGTAATAGCATTGAGTACATGGGGACTTATATGGCAGACACTTCACATACATCAGTTATAAATCAATCACTGAAATTATGAAGATGGAAGACGTTTGTTTTCTATTCATGAAAGATTCAGTGCTTTGAGGTAAAGCTGGTCATTTTCAGGACAGACGACTTTGAGTATTCTTAGTAAAATGAAAAGTAAAAATGTTTGTATTATTCAAGAGACAAAAAAAAAGAGGCTGAAGAGGGAATGTTAATAGTTGCTGTAAGTGTTTGTTTCACAATATGAAATGTAACTATAAATGATTAATATGTAGGATGCCGCTCATTCAAATATAAAGAATTGTAATATTGTAAAATGTAATTGCTGCAGTGTAAGACAAATAAAATCCTTGGGTCTACGCTGTTATAGGAAAACGATAAGCTTCAGGGTGGTAACAGGCCTCATGATTGCGCCGGTCCGCTGATCATTTTCCTATATAAGCACACACTGTCATGTTTTCTTCCTTACTTGTCTCCCAAAGTCTTGACTAATCCACATCTTGCTCAAGTGTACTCTTTGGTTTCACTGAGTGCATTTCTCACACGGGTGACTCATCAGCGCTGGCCAGATAGTTTTGCGCTGTAACTGGGAAAAGATGCCGTCACAGGGTGTGGAATGAAAGGAACTTTTTAAACATGACGCACACCTTTCCTTTTTTGCTGCAGACTTTCCTCTGGGCCTGATCCTGATCCGCCAGAAAGCGCTTGTAGGCTTACTGCCAGGAGAGCACAAGGTGTACAAGATCACAAAAATAACCGTTATCCCACTGTCTGACGATGAACCACAGGATCTGGAGTTGGAGGTGAGGAGAAGTTTCAAAATCATTTGCAGAAAGAAATAGAGCTTTTACAGCACACAACATTTTCTTTGATTGCTTCTTTATTTTATGATAGGCTATAGCTTGTATTGAGCTGTTATTAGCTTCCCTTTCTCTTAACATGTTAGAAAAATTCAGCTCCAGCATTCCTTAAGAGTTTAGTAGGCTTCTCTTGCATCCACTATTTATAGAGCGCCCTTTATCTCTATTATACACAGATTAGAAGACTTTCGACTGAAGACTCCTAAGTGAAATAGCTTTCAGTCGATATCAGCTAGGTTATTTAGAGGATGTGAGGTGGTGTGTGTGTGTGTGTGTGTGTGTGTGTCTCAGGTCACTTAGTCTCTTAGTTGAGCTTCTCGTATTGAAAAAAAAAAAAAGATGGTTTGCTCATGTAAGTACAGCTTTCTGAGATGTGCAATTGGTAATCATTCTTCTTGTGTGCTGTCAGCAATTTGTCTTCAACCACATACCACAGCATGATTATTCTGATGTGTGGCAAGGTTAGTCATCCCCCCCGGGTAGCTACTCTTGTGTTTTTTTTTTTTCTGTATGTGTGTGAGACTCTGTAGTTTATCTATAGTCCAAACAGCTCTAGAACAGATCTCCCCTGCTTATAATCATTGCACATGGATTTTCTAAGTAGGGTTGTAGTATTTCTGTGCACCCAATAGTATCGTAGAGAGAAATATATTTGTCTGGTGGTTTGTGAAAACTTGTCGGATGTCACTGACTGATTTCTGGAGAAAAAATTGTGTTTTAATCTGCATCAAGCATAAATCAAAACATAAAACATTTGACAAATGATGTGCACATGTTTGTTTAGGTTTTTTTAATTTGACTAACCATACCCTAAAAATTCTGAATATGTCGAGTAAATTACTGGCTTATGAAACCCATCGGAGAAATAGGCAACCTACCTAAAGATTTGGTAGCTAGATGATTTACATTCCCAGTTTATGTCTTCTGATCATGATATTTTCTGGATAATGTCCATGATGTTTCTGTGCTTTCATCAAAACAAAGCACTAGCAAACACCAAGAAACATAGTAAGTGAAACCGAGCTGACTGATTTATTCATTGGCGTTAGTGATTTTTATCTCAGGTGACCAAACAGGGACATGAGGATATGGCTAATGCTGGCAGCAATGGTGTTTTTTCCCCCCATAAAGACTAAACTTTCTTTCGGCTTCTCCCGTTAGGGGTCGCCACAGCGGATCATCCGCATGTTTGATTTGGCACGTGTTTTTACGCTGGATGCCCTTCCTAACGCAACCCTCCCCATTTATCCGGGCTTGGGACCAGCACTAAGAGTGGCTGGGGTTGGTTCCCTGACCGGGGATCGAACCCGGGTCGCAGCGGTGAGAGCGCCGCATCCTAACCATTAGACCACCAGGGGACCACTCACCCATAAAGACTATTTTATATATTTTAGCTGGGAATGTTTTAGTTTAACTGGATTGAAATCTTTCAATACGTTTGTTTTCCTTTTCACTGTCTTTTGTAGACATTTGAACAGGTTTTCTTAGTCTGCCATACATTTTATTAAGATGATATTAATGTGGTTTGATTTGCTCTGCTTCTTGTGAGTGAGATTAATGATTCACAACATGGTTTTTGCTTTCTCTTCTCTTTTCCAGCTTTGTAAGAAGCACCACTTTGGGATTAACAAACCAGAGAAAATTACCCAGTCTCCAGATGAGTCTAAATTCCTGCTAAAGACTCTCAATCAAATTAAGTCTAATGTTGCAGTTCCCATTAAGAAAAAGGTTAATTGCTCATTTTGAAGCTTTCCTTCATTTCTATACACAATTCATTTGAAGGAGTATTGTTTTAAATTCTGTATGCCTCGGGCTTGTACATTTTCAAAGGTGTCCAAGTGATCAAATAGACATTATTACATTTTTGTTTGAATTAATCACTCCACTGGCCTATGTTTAATGCATGTGTTTTAAACGTAATCCTGTTTGTTTGTTCATGGTTTTTAGGTCAAAGAGAATAAAGAAAAGGAGCGCTTGGAGAGGAGACTGCTTGATGAGCTTAATAAGATATTCATGGACTCTGATTCCTTTTACTACAGCCCCACTTATGACCTTACAAATACTGTACAGAGACAGGGAACCTTAGAGAAGTCTGATCTGCCCCTATGGAAACGGGTGAGGGGCCTCTCTACTGCAGACATTGTCAGGATGTTCCACATTACACACCATCCACTGATAAATTACACTGCAGCGGTGCCAGATTTTCCACAGTCAAAGTGGTGTATGTACAAGTTAGACAAGGCTTTCCATGTTTTGTTGTTGTATTTCCTTTTTCCTGTTCGGCAGAGTATGCAGTGTTTGACTAAATGAAGAAATCTGACACACCCAGACTGGACACTTTATTGTATATAAAAAAAGACCAGCATTTTTTTTTATTTATTTAGTCTTGTTAAAAAGGTAATGTACATTTATCAGCCATAACATTTTAATCACCTCCCCAATATTGTGTAGGTCTCACTTATGCCAGTAAAACATCTCTTATTAGCAGGAAATACTTTAAGTCCTTTTTGTTGGAGAGATGGGGGCCCCATGCCCCCCCCCCCCCCCACACACACACACACACACATTCCGAAAATGCTTGACCGGATCAAGAATTTTAAGGCCACACCTTAAAATTTTTATGGTACTCAAAACGTTCTTGGACAATTTTTTGCATTGTGGCAGAGTTGAATTATTCTGCTGAAAAGGCAATGGCCATGTTGTCGCCGATGTCATTAAGGGAGGTACTTAGCCTACAACAGTGCTTAAGTAGGTGGTATGTGTCAAGGCATGCCTTCTTCATATTGTGCATCCTAGTGCTATCTCTTTTCCATGTAAGTAAAGCATATGCTCCCACAGTCGTCCAGTCATCATCATTTGGCCCTCGTCAAAGTCGCTCCTATTCTTATGCTTGCCCGTTTTCTCTGCTTCCAACACAAAGTTTGAGAACACATCACTTGCTACTTTTTTCCATCCTATAACAGGTGCCATTGGATCTAGATAGTAAATGTTATGGCTAAATCGTGTACAGTACAGACCAAAAGTTTGGACACACCTTCTCATTCAAAGAGTTTTCTTTATTTTCATGACTATGAAAATTGAAGATTCACACTGAAGGCATCAAAACTATGAATTAACACGTGGAATTATATATGGAATTATATACATAACAAAAAAGTGTGAAACAACTGAAAAATGTCATATTGTAGGTTCCTCAAAGTAGCCACCTTTTGCTTTGATTACTGCTTTGCACACTCTTGCCATTCTCTTGATGAGCTTCAAGAGGTAGTCACCTGAAATGGTCTTCCAACAGTCTTGAAGGAGTTCCCTGAGAGATGCTTGGCACTTGTTGGCCCTTTTGCCTTCACTCTGCGGTCCAGCTCACCCCTAAACCATCTCGATTGGGTTCAGGTCCGGTGACTGTGGAGGCCAGATCATCTGGCGCAGCACCCCATCACTCTCCTTCTTCAAATAGCCCTTGATGCCTTCAGTGTGACTCTACAATTTTCATAGTCATGAAAATAAAGAAAACTCTTTGAATGAGAAGGTGTGTCCAAACTTTTGGTCTGTACTGTATATTATGATGTGTTTGTAGATTTGATAAAACTTATTCAATTAAAGGAATTATGAGAAAGAAACTGAGCTACTTTCCTGTAATGCAGTGTATCTGGCTGCTCAGTCCTGCTTCTCTTTATAAGGCAAATCAAGAAGCTCTTTAACTGGGGGAATTAGTTAAGCAGATGAACAAGGGGCAATAAAAACCTTTTTGGAGTTGCAGCACAATTTTGAAAAAATGCTAATGCCTTAATTTTATTTCTGCAGGTCGATGACAGATTCTTCTGGAATAAACACATGATACAGGACCTAATAAACCTACAGGTGCAAAATATCACATTTAAATGCCTATATTTTAAAATACACCATTGTAACCCAACAAAATCTAATAGCCGAATGTTAAATGCATCATATTGCAGGTTCCTGAGGTGGACTTTTGGGTGATGCCCATAATCCAAGGCTTTGTGCAGGTGGAGGAGCTGGTCGTGAACTACAACGAGAGCTCGGACGAAGAAAAAAGTAGCCCAGAGACACCTCTACAAGAACAGCACACCTGTGTGGACGACATTCACCCGCGCTTCATGGTGGCTCTCATATCCAGACGCAGCCGTCACCGCGCTGGTAAAACACATATTTAAAGATTTAAAGTGTGACATTTGAATGTGCCTTGAAGCTTATGGCTCAGGTCTGGTGCTCTTGACACGGTGTCAATCTGTATGAACTGTAAGGTTATCGTGTGTAACCTGAGCTTTCTTTTCAAAGGTATGCGCTACAAACGAAGGGGTGTGGACACTGATGGACGTGTGGCCAATTACGTAGAGACAGAGCAGCTTATCCACGTGCATAATCACACGCTGTCATTTGTGCAGACACGAGGCTCTGTCCCAGTGTTTTGGAGCCAAGCCGGTTACCGTTACAATCCCAGACCACGTCTAGAGAAAGGTATGGTATGGAGGTTCTGTCATGAGGCCCCAATAAATAAATAGCAATAAATAAAATAAAGTATAAGTAAATAAATTGTGGAAACTCTTAATGTAGGCGGAAAGTTATTGTTTTGGTTACATAATCATTGACTAAAGATGTATTCCTGTTACATTAACACCTCATCTGAGAAACATTTCATGTCATGTTTTTGTTTGTTTGTTTTTTAGGAGAGAAAGAAACCACTTCCTATTTTGCTTTCCACTTTGAGGAGCAACTTAAAATTTATAAAAAACAGGTGAGGTCTGCTGAGTCATTGTCAGAAAGAGGAGAAAGGATGCTTGAGGGTTAAGCACCTCTGTACCTCTGTGAAAGACATTAGCAGTATTAAAGTCAAAACTGCAAATCAAAGATACTGACTGAATTCTCTATCACTGTGAATTCACTGTAAACTTGCAAAAAAATGTTTGTTGTGATCATTTTGTTTACTCTTTTTATTTCACTAGGTCATAATCAATCTGGTGGACCAAAATGGGCGTGAGAAGTTGATTGGCGATGCATACCTTAAGCAGGTGTTGCTCTTCAACAACCCCAACCTAACATACGTTTCATTTGACTTCCATGAGCACTGGTGAGAATACGCAGATGCACATATCTGCCTGTGAACATAAAACAGTGACTTTGGCAAAAATCCTTTTGGCTCTCGATTAATTAAATGTTTTTATTAAAGACCATCAAGCTTCTGTAGCAGTGCTGGAATTATTGCCATATCATTGCCATTGTATTTGAAATAAATGATTAATTTCCTTTTTCTTTTAAAACCAGTTACACATGCAGAGCGTTGGAATAATGTTTTTAAATGACATGCAATTCATTCCTTATCCAAATGTACATTTTAGCATTATGGACTAGGTTAACATGGTCTTTTTGGAAATCTGTGTTTAGTGTTTAGTAATATGGGTATAGTAACGTGTAACCTCTTTTTTTTTTTTTTTTTTTTCTTTTCTTTTCCAGTCGAGGGATGAAGTTTGAGAATGTCCAGACACTCACAGATGCCATTTCTGATATCATCACAGACATGCGATGGGGATGGTCAGTATTTGAACATTTTTAAGGTGCCTATGAAAACAAAATTGGTTTGTCTTATTGATTTGTCATATTCATGGCATTTATATCCAATTAAATACTCTCATAAACTTAAAATCTGACATTTGTTTTGGTTTCTCTTTGAGCCTAAAGCTGGAGGAGTTGTCGGGGTGTGGCGTATCTTGAATGCTATTTGTTGTGATTCAAATATTATTTACAAAACCAAATCAACATACGGAATCAAGTGTAAATAAATCAATCTATTTGTACTCAATGAACAAGAGTGCTGGTTGTGTATTTTCTGAAGGGTGGACCAAGCAGGAGTCATCTGTACACAAGAAGGCATTTTCCGAGTTAACTGCATGGACTGCCTGGACAGGACAAATGTAGTTCAAGCGGCCATTGCACGTGTGGTCATGGAAAAGCAGGTACACAAACCTATTATTGTGTTGTGGGTGTGTAAACCCAATTTAGTACTACATTGACTAGTATACTTATCTTTCAGTGTAGTATTAGTGATTGCTCTTGAACTATGCTGCTCTTTACATGTTTGTAAGTTACGAGTATTTTGTTTCTGTTCTAGTTGAAGAAACTGGGGGTGATGCCCCCGGAACAGCCGCTGCCCCACAAATGTTACAGGATCTACCAGGTGATGTGGGCCAACAATGGAGACACTATCAGCCGCCAGTATGCTGGCACAGCTGCTTTAAAGGTAACTCACAGGGATGACTGAATGTGAGTCATCAAGTTTGTTTACTGTCTCTGTTTGCAATATGTGCAAATAAATAAATAAATAAATAAATATAAAAGAAAAATAGAATCTACAACTAGAAGTAGATTAAAAGTAAACACTTTTTATTTAGTCAGTAAATTTTCTCAAACTGCTGACTCAAACACCCATTTCTTTTGTCCATATATTCTGTACTCTGTGCCATGATTAGGTTGTTTAAAATAAACAGGAAGGAATTGTTATGATAGTTGAATATTTTCTGGTAAAATGTAGAATTGTACAAAAGAAACACTCTTTAAACACTGGGCATTAAAGCCAACTTGTCTTATTTGTTGGTCTTCTGAAACCAAACCCCTGGTAATTTTGCAACCATTTGCGTATTTGCACTTTGAACAGTTGATAGCATTGAGGCTTACTTTATTAATGTGCTATTTTTCATGACCAGCTGTTGGCAGCATATCTACAGAAAGTCTTTCAGTGTTTAAATACTATTGTGCAGGGCGACTTCACACGCACAGGAGAAAGGAAACTGGCGGGAGTGATGAAAGACGGCGTAAACTCAGCTAATCGCTACTATTTGAATCGATTCCGTGACGCATACAGACAAGCCGTCATTGGTGAGGAAAGAAACATGCATAATTCAGTGGCTGATTTGATTACATTTGCATATCAGGCCCTGACTTGGACATCTCTGCATAATCTTTCCTCTGCAGACCTCATGATGGGACTCCCTGTTACTGAGGACCTGTATTCTATCTTCAGCAAAGAGAAAGAGCATGAGGAAAAGGAGAAAGAGAGTCAGAGAGGAGCACAGGAACAGGTTAGCCTCCTCCTCCAGACCTACATGCAGCTACTGCTGCCAGATGATGAGAAGTTCCATGGAGGCTGGGCCCTCATTGACTGTGACCCCAGGTAAATCAAGCACTCTTATTTATAATATTTAGCCACGCTTATACATTTTTTCCCACTTACAGCCCTGCAATGTCTTTGAAAAACAGGCTGGACAACAAATCCGCCTGGACAACAGCATTATAAGAAAGCCAGGGGGTGTTTAACCACATATGGTATTAGTGTTTAATTTTATAATTGGTGGTCATCCAGAGTAATGTCCAAAAAATAGGGTTATATCACTATTAAGGACAGAATAAATCCGAAAGAAATTCAAATGTCTACAGAATAAAAGTGAATGTACTTTTGTGTACTCTTTTTCAGTCTATTGGCATTGGCAAAAAGGTAATCGTACTCATGACTTTCTGGTATTTTAACAGCTGCCTTGGGTGACGGAGTTATTCTTCCTAAATTCTTACTACTTTGGTCCCAGTGATGATATTAGAATGTCTTTGTGAGCCTAACAAATGTTGATCTGACTGGTTGGCACTTCTTGTGATTTTCCCACATTATGACATGAGATTACTCGAGTGAATATACACATTAGTTTTAAATATATCTCTGGTCAAAATGTGGTCCTATAAATGGGTTCCTTTTGATTACATGGCGAGTTATGAAACATTTGGTACTGAATGGTTTTCATTTTCGTCGATAATTTGTGTAGATCTTCAGTTTTACCGAATAGAAATCTTGACAATTTTCACCTGTCACTGTTTTCACTATAGTCTTATTGATGCAACACACAAAGACGTGGACGTTCTGTTACTGCTGTCCAACTGCGCATATTACGTTGCTTAGTGAGTGCTTACATTTCGTCTAGTAATAAATAGTTGGCCACAGTTTTAGCATTTGGCCAAAAAGTCTAATTTCTTTTCTATTATTTATTCAGCTATGATGAGGAGGCAGATAAAGTTAACCAGTACCAGCGCCTTGGTTTAGAAGGCTTGGAAAAGATTGAAATTGGTAGGTACATACAGAAGTAAAGATAATATTTTCATATTCATATAGGCCACTCTGACCTGCATATTTGTTAATAATTTGATTATTATCCGATGTTATGATATGTCTTTAGGCCCAGAGCCAACTCTCTTTGGCAAACCCAAATACACCTGCATGCGACTGCATTATAAACATGGGGAAGTTAGTGGCTATTTCCACACCCTGAGAGCTGTTACACGAAACCCAGAAGATGACGGAAAAGGTACAAGTCCATGAAACAACGCTTTGGGTTTTTTCTGTTGTTGTTTAATTTAGTAATTATATTGCTATTTTAAAATTGCCACTAATGAAGCTGATTATAAATGTGTAACTGTGCTATGAATGTGTTTTTTTTTTTCTCAATAATTGTTTAGTTTTTAGATGTAGTTTATAATTGGTTTGCATTTCAGACACCCTGCAGTGTATAGCAGAGATGCTTCGCATAACTAAGCAAGCAATGGGACTTGACCTGCTAGTCATCGAGAAAAAATTGGAAAGGTGAAAATACCTTTTGTTTTTTTTTAGCATTTTGTGGTAACTCCAGATCTGACAAGTGTTTTTGAAGGTAGATTTTAAGATAGAAATGTCTTTGTTTTCTTTCTTTTGTATAATTTTTTGCACTTTTTTTCCAAGGAAGCACAGCAAACCTCATGAAGACATCCAGGGTATACAGGGAAAAGCAGCTGAGCCAATGCTTGGGTCAGGCTTAGCTCAAGGCAAAAGTTTCTTCTTGAACAAATTCTCATCCTTAAATCAAAAAGTAAAGCAGACGAAAACTAACGTGAACATTGGAAACTTCAAGCCTCTTGGCAGACTCGAAATGAAGGTGAATTTTCTAAAGCCCAACATGAAGGTGAACCTTTGGAAATCAGACAGCAGTTTGGAGACTTCTGATGGCAATCCAGTCCCTGGAGCTATAAAGGACCTTTGTAATGATCGTTCAGATCTTGAGATCTCTGACGACTCTGATTCTTATCACTCAGATGGAAGGTCATGCTCAGGTTCCCTGGAGAACGTCGACTATGTGCTCCCCAGTTGTGGGATTGTAGCATCTGCCCCTCGACTAGCCAGTCGGTCTCAGTCTATTGGAAGTGTTGAACTACCTTTGCCCTCTGTTATTCGTGTAACAAGTTGTGAGAACATAGTAGTGGAGAGCTTGCCAGTTGATCCAAATTCTCAGTCCCCTGGTGCAGCCTCAGAAGCAGAAGAGGCCATCTTAATTGATTTTGGGACACCAATTGATGCTTACTGTCACCAGTTCATCCAGGATGCCCAGACCAAACCAGTAGACGTGTTTGAAGAATGCCCAGTCCTGCCACCAAACCCACAAGCACCTGAGGGTCTCAAGGCTCCTCCAGCTTCAGGCTCAAAGCCAGAAATCTCAGACACCCAGCAGCAGCAACTCCCTCGTCCATCTCAACTCAATGTGGAGTCTTCAGTCTCAGGAGGAAAACTCCTCAACGTCCAGCCCCCAGGTTCTGCCGCATCATGTAGCTCCCAAAAGAGCCTTGGCTCTGTCTTGGAAGGAAGCCTGGGACCTTCTCCAGCAGACAGTAATGGAAGTCGTGTGGTGTCCCCTTTTGCTAAGATTAAGAGCTCTGTGGTGCAAGTGGCCAGCATGACGCAGGCCGGATTCACTCAAGGTATAAATTTTGCCGTGGCGAAAGTTCAAAAAAGTCCCGAGCCCGATGCTGTCAACGAAACGCAGCAGAACGAATTGCGAGCAATGTTTACACAGTGCCAGACTAGAATCATTCAGATATAATGTTTGTTTGGCCTCATCCAGATGCATTTTTAGTGTAGAATGTGACTTTTAGCACAGTAGCAGTAGCATACGTTTGCACAAAAAAGAAAAGTGTATACTCAATTCCTCCATATTTCTGCTCCAGTTGACGTAACTGATGTTTACAACTAGTATTGTGTAGTGTGTATATATAGTACACCTAAGTTTAATCTGACTGTGCCCTTTATTCCAAGTAAAATCCTTAACATCTATACGTTGCTGGTTTTGCATGTTAAGAATTCTTAAGTAGATTGGGGCAAGCAAGTTTTATTGCATGTTGAGAGTCAAGATCTAGTTTAGTCACGTGTGACACCTGCTGTGCAGTTCTCTTCTTTGCATCTGTTGAGTGTTGTAGAAATAGCCGAAACGTCATTAAAAACGAAAAAATGTCGAGCTCTAAAATGTATTTGATGGGCAGCTCAGTGTTCGTAAGTAGAGAAGAACGAAAGTAAACAAAGCTCTATATAGTTAAAGAGACATATTGCGTTACATGTCGATTGAAATGTACCAACGTAGGACCGGAATTCTACTTCTATCGTAAAATGTGCTGAGTCATCAGAAGTAGGGCCTCCCACTTAATATATTTAGACAGAACACGTATATTTACCTAAAACGTACTGATTGGACAGTTGCCACTTCGGCTGGATTTTTTTTCTTTTTACTTGAAAGAGTGCGTGTAAAGGTACAATAAGTAGAAGATGCATCAGAACTTGACTACTAAATTATTGGAAATAAATATTAAAATTAAGTGCAGACTCAGGTGGAACACCACCTTTCTACTCTCTTTGATTTGGATTTTATTGTACTATATATTGTGCTAAATACATATAATGCTGATTTTATTCCTTGTGCTGCTAAAAAAAAAAAAAGAAAAGAGCTACAACTTGGTAACAAGACTCCTAAACGAATTACTTATTGTACCTTTAATCTTGTCTACAATACTATATATGTAAAAAAAAAAAAAAAAAAAAAACCCTTTGAAATATTGTTTTATTTTTTAGATTATGCAAGTAACCTGCTTAGGAAAATGGTAAAGTGGTCAGTGTCTTAAATTATACTTGTGTAAAATGTTTCGTTCTTTTCGAAGGGTTTATTTGCAAAGTGAACCTGCATCAAGTAGTCGCTTGAATTATTCTATTTTGATATTCAAACGTAAATATTAACTTCACAGTTGTCTGTGTATAAGGATCATCAAGTAATATGTGTATATATGATTCCATACAATGCTATGACTGCTTTACGCTATTATTTGATGCAGATCAGATGTAAAGGAACCCAGGCCAAATGTAAAAAAACACTGTAAAATGCTTTTTGCACTCTTATATATCAATCTTACATTAATAGGTGCAGGTATTTCTTGACTTAATGACTTAATATTTAATGTTTTTACTTGTTTTTTTTTCCATTCAGGTTCTTTCACTGCATTTAGAATGTAATCGTTTCTGGTTTTGTCACATCCATAACATGTTTATTGATCTGTTCATGCTCAGGCTTGAGGTATGACCATTAGCATGCTTTGTTCAGTTTTAAAGCAGGCGATCAGTACTGTACTTTAACTTCAACACAATTTATACTGCATTTCTGGGAAGTTTTAATTAGGCAGTTATTGATACAAAGAAATTATGTATATGTATATTTAAAGGGATGCTCCAACAACAAAATAAATCCTCAATATATTTATTATAAACACACTGCCTCTGTTAGTGGTGATTTAGTCATTAGAGTAGTATCAGAATCGGGGCCACCACCTCCTACTAATGGCTCTTACTTGCTTGATAAAAGAGCTGAGGAACAAGTAAACATAAAGGCATCCCACATAAATCTGAGCCAGACAACTAAAATACGCACTGCGCGTTTGTAGAAAGGTGCATTCGATTTTACACAGTCTACGAGTTTTACATTTTTATTACATTGGTGGAAATCACAATCTATGATTATTTATTGTTTAAATTCTATTAGCATATGTGACAGCTTTCTTTCTTTAAATTCAAACCTCAGTAACTCAAAAACCATCTGGTTTATAAACGTGAACATATTTTTTTAATGCATTTAAATAATTTATTTGAAGTGTTGAATTATGTGTATGAAATAAATCTTGAATAGAGTATTGAAATATTATTAGAATTTCTTTTCATTGCCTGTCAGTGCAAAATTTTTGATCCCCTCAATGAATGAATAATAATATTAGTCAGTGTGCTAAATGGATGGTTTGCCAGAATGATTGCACTGTACTGCTAAAGCCAGTACTAGACGGACTTCTGGATTGTGTGCATATAGTGTGGATTCTTAAAGATGATTTAATTTGTAGAAACAATATGAACAGGCCTGCCTGACATACTAAGTACATAATTATGAATTCTGCTAAAAGCCTGAAATTTGAAACTGGTAGAATAACATGAAATATTTCCAGTAACAATATTTCTCAATGCTCCTATAAACGCTGTGTATATTGGAAGGCTAGGCTTTCTATGAAGGTACTTTTGTTTTTGGTGCCTTAAAGGCTCACCTTGACTCTGACTCATGATGACAGCTGATAATTGCAGCACGCTTGAGGGTGTGTAAGATGCAGGAGTGAATGGATTATAATTGCTGTTTTTCAAAACCTGTATCTTGAGGTAAACAGTAAAGTATGGGGTAAAGCAGGAAGCTACATGGTATTGATTCTGTATTTAAAGATAGACCAGTTGGTTTTCATTCCAGGGGTCTATTGGCCAAAGATTGGCATTGTATCAGCACATCATCCGTCACCTTGCAGGAAATGAGTCCACAAAATGGTCCCATGTCACCGTTTTGGACTGAGCTCAATGGGTGATACGAGTGTCCTTGTAACCAGAGCCTTGGCTGCTCTTAAGCGCTCCTAAGTCTGACTGAGTTTTGGGTCAAAGTAAGCCCAATCTTGTTGTGGTGTTCTGTTTTGTTTGTTTTTTGTATCCTTTATGGTGCTTTTTTCTGCCCACTCCCCTCTCATCAGGGGTGACCCTATATGGAGCAGTAACTCCCAGTGTCTTTGCCCTAAGGGTCACCAAATTCCACAAGCTCCTTAACCAAAAGGGAGCAAGGGTAAATAACTTGTTTTGTGTAATTAAACAAATGGTCATCTCAAGCCTGAGGAAAAACTGACAAGTGTTTTATAGACCATGTCTTTTGAACTATGTTTTGTTTTATGTTTAATGGTCGTATGTTCTCCCTCAGCGCACACTTTTTATTTACTGTAATTTGAGATGCATGCTAGGTATCGACATCAAGACATGCAACTGACATTTTCAACAATACCTGTAGCGTCATTGTGATACCTGCTGACTGTCTGAATATTAATATGCTGGTTATAATACAGGTTTCATTTGATGCATGTTGGAAAAGGGGTTTTGCTTAAAGGTTGGTATTCGCTGGACTGGAATTTAATCTAATGCTATTGGGATTATTCGGAATATCAGTACAAGGTGGTGGTACATAAATGTAAACTAGTTCTCAGAGCAGTTCTGTATAAGTAAACATTCCTGTTACATTTATTTAGTATTTTCTATGCATAACAAGGTGCACTTTTCCTTGTTTAAAAAATTTCCTGAAAGGACCATCATTTCACACCAAATGATTTGGAGACCATGTATAATTTGCCATTACCACTTTGTCATATAACTGACATATGTGAATGACCTGTTTCTTCTTTGTTTTTATCTCTAAAAATGACTTTGAATTATGTTTGTGTGTTTGACTTTTTCCACATAAGTGTGAAGATATTTTCATTCTCTACCCTGAACTTTATTGCCTTGTATAATGGTCCATTAATTCCTAATGCTTATTCACTGTTAACCCCCTGTATTTGATATCAATTGTGTAAAACTGCTGTATTTTAAAATATTATTTGTCTTATTTGGGAGGCTTTTTAAGTAAATCATTCAAAGCAAACTGGCTCTCTCTTGATGTCTACTAAAAAAAAACCAAAAACATTGAAACATTTTCTGTCCTTCTTTTAGAATACAGAAGGGCTTAGTAGGGGACAAATTACTTTTTTTCTTGCTTAAACTGTCCAGACTTAAGGTTTAAGAAAAACATTGTATTTAGTCTTTGTAGTGTAGCGTGATGTTTCATGTGACATAAAATCCCCCACACTGCCCCAGGGCAGAAGAGTCATACAGACCTCATGCGTGTATGAACGCCTCACCCACACACTCCTACAGTGATGGTAATGATGAGTGAATTACCACTTCCAGCCTGATTTATAGTACATTCCAGACATTTTGTCCTTACATATGAGAGAGATAGATCTTGCCCTAGAAGACACCTGAATTCTGGGTTGACAAAAAAGAGAAACAGGACAGTGTAAATGCAAATAGATGAAACAGTTGAGAAAGCCATTCTTTAGAAACCGGACAGGGAGTGTGTTCAGGGCGTAATTCCAGAAGTGCAGGTTTTGGAAAACATCATCCAGATAGGAGAAGTATAACAATATTTAATCAAAATTTTGTCTAATAATGTACTGAGCTAGAATGCTCAGCTTACCCTTGAAGGAGGATTTCTTCAGATTAGCTTTTTTACTTGTTCAATTTATATAATGTGTGTGTGAGAAAACCCCCCCTCCAAGACAATTAGTATTTTTTCTAAATTACCCATTTATTTATTTATTCATTTATTTCCTCAATCCTTTAAAAAGGGTCAAGTAAAAAATGAAAGGAAAAAAAAATAAAAAAAACACCTAGGTGCTGTACAAAAAGAGAAATCCCTATTACTTAATAGATAGACATAAATTGTTACCACTAAAGCAGTTAATAAGAAACTCTGACAAGTTTTAAGGCTCGTTGCCGTTCACACATTTATGCTGTTGTGTCCGGCTGGTCCGCAGAATTTCCAGCTGCTTGGCTTTTATCCAATTTTCTCTGGAAAGAGTTGACTGGCCATAACTTAAAGACAGCAGTCTAAAGATAAAAACACATTCAATATGTAAATTAGAATTTGTACCCACGAGGCGAGTCAGAGTTAACAACGAAGATCATGCGGTAAACTAATCCAACCCACCTTGCGACTACCAGCATCCTGTGCAGGTCCTCTGCAGAAATACTCTGAGGGTCGTCCTTACGCATTTCGACAAAGTCTTCTTCTACCGCCTACCACGTTGGGAATAGAAGAACAGATGGTGGCTTCAGTGGCTTGCCAGACACAAAGGAATTACATAATCAAAGGTGGCATAGGAAGCTAAAAGAGTTTCTGTGCATGTCTCCATGTGGGATTCCTCCCAGGTATCAGAAGCAAGCTGGTTGGTGGATGAGCTACACTAAATTTTTCCTCGGTGTAAATGTACGTGTCTGAGGCCCTATGATGGACTGTTGTTCCAGAAGTTATATATTCCCACCTTTTGCACAGTTTTCTCAGGATTCTTTTTTAACCCTTATCAGCTTATAAAAGATGAATTTCATGTACATACAGCATAAAGAAATATGCAGCAAATGCAACATAAAGTGCATTAGCAGAAATCCAACAAGTCTGGAACTGTGCTGAAATGGCAAACACTATTTCAAAATGCATAAATTAATAAACATTCCTCAGCGGGTGTTTAGGAATGTGTCTAGATACCTCATTCAAAATCTCCCAGAAGTCCTCATGCCCTGTGCATGGGGCATCCACTAAACCAGAGAGATGAAGTAAAATATCTATATTGCTTGATTAGTGCTCACCCCACAAACATATACAGCTTTTGTTCTGATGCCCGTTTTGTTCAACTGATTTAAAGTATTCAGGGAATCATCCACAAAGGAGATGGTGAGTATTCAACTCCTTTAGCACTTGTGACGTGAGTCACAAGTATTGACTTGCCAAAGATGCTGGACTTAATAATCTTATGCAGTGTGTAATGAAGGGGCCCCTTCCAGGAGACTCTTTTTGCCTTCATGCCTTCGCATTGTTGAAAAATTACTAGGATTTAAGGCTCAGAAATGAATCGCAAACCCACCAATCCCAATACTATTAACTGCAAAAGAGCTGTAAGTACTGATTAAAGTGGGTGTTGTTTTCAAACTAATGTACCCAGAATTTTAATGCAGCCTATAATTGTTAATTTATTCATAGAAAAAAATAATAATTAATTCCTAGATTATTGATGCCTCACAGCTGCAGGAGCTCAGGTTGTTGGTAATGTAATTGTACATTCTCTCGTGGGTTTGTCCAGTTTCCTCCTACCTCCCAAAAACATGCTTATTGACTAAAGTAAATCAACCCTAGAGGTGTGTGTGTGTGTGTTTACAAAAATATTTATTGCATGTCATGATCCTGCTATTTGTCATAATTTTTTTAATACATGCATCTAGCAGTTTATATTTGAAACCTGTTTAAATAAATGAGCACATGGGCAACATGCATGTAGGTTACAACAAACGCACAGCTCACCTTAGTTATTTGGTCGGAGATGCTGTAATCCAGCGACCGAGCTACGGTGAGGTACACGCGGTATTTGTTGAGCTGAGATGAAAGTTGTGAATGTTGTAGAGTCTTCAGGTACTCCTCCAGGTTAGGGGGGTTCATGGCGGGATGCAGATGTACCTGACAGTCACACTGCAAAACGGAAAGTTAACATGCTAAAAAACATGCAACTGTACATCCTTCAAAAGACATATCGGGTCGTTTCTCTCCAAATTCTGAGAACTCAAACCACACTATCTCCATGTTTTTATCCTGTTCTTTTTTTTTTTTTTGGGTTAAAAGCCACTTAATTTGAGTATAGATTTAGAGATCTATATACACATCTAAAGACAGGATTAGAATGTATAGGAAGATATAAAAGGTTGTGTTGATTTACCATATTCATATGAGCCACTTTTAGGACCACATGTCCCCCTGCTCCTCTATGCATTTATAGAATCAGTTACACATGTGGCATCAGCGCAATGCATTAAATCATGCAGATGGAGGACATTGAGCATTCGCATCAAACATTGGAATAAGAAAAAAATTAAGTGATCTCAGTGGCATTTGACCGTGGCACGGCTTGTTGGTGCCAGATGGCTGGTTTGAGTGGGTAGGTTCACAGTGTGCATGAGCAGGCATGAATTTTGTTGTCTCGAATATCACGATGTAAAATATGGCTAGACAAATTTGCTGCTCACATCATGAAATGCCACTTTATTATTTATTATGAGCGCTACCACTTTTTAGAAATGAGGTTGCCATACCGAGGTACAAACTGTGAATCTCAAACTGCCTCAAAGTTAAACTAATCAGAAGAAAGCGTTATGGGCACACACACATCACATGCAAGGCCACTTGTGAAAAATATTATTGAAATGACACAATTGGCACATGTTTCATGCTGGATGCCCTTCCTAACGCAACCCTCCACATTTATCCGGGCTTGGGACCGGCGCTATGAGTGCACTGGCTTGTGCAACCCTAATGGCTGGGTTTAGCCAGTGATTATGGCCCTAACAAAAATGGTAACATGGCCCAGAGCAAATTTCAGTTTGATTAAGCTTTTGTTTTTCAATACATTGGTTTGTCATTAGAAAATTTTATTCATTTATTACAAGCATTAATTTATAATGCAATTTAAAATGACCATTCGAGTTTCATGTGAAAATCAGCAGTTTCTAAAATACACAAACCAGTCTGTCTGACACCATCAGAGTCAGAAATATCACATTTACCCCTGTTCTGGTGTTTGATGTGAAAAACTAAAGCTCTTGATCTGATCGGCATGATTTTACTGTATGCACAGTGCAGCTGCCAGCTGATTGGCTAATTACAAATGTAAATAGTGGCTAATGAGTGAATGATCGGTATTAACTGATAATTCCATAATGAGACTAATTGTGATCATTTTAGACTTTACCATACAGTGCAAGTGTATTATTTTTCTTTTAGATATAGTGAATGAGCTAATGAGTTACTGTTTTTTGTGCGTTTTATTTTTTTATTAACATTAAGAGGTACTTTGTCAAGTCAAGCCATTAGCTCAATAATCTGTCCTGGCCCCCTTCCCGTCCTTGTAGTGCAGCTGCAGCCATGGTAACTCATGAGCAATCACACAGGAATAGCACAGCACATTCCATACGGTGTTAAGCATCAGCGTGATGCAGATCTCAGACTCCAGCCAGAGAGCTGACAAGGCCTCTGTGGTTCGAAACAGAAATATCAGCCTGTCTCCACAGCTGCCCATGGAAACATCCGGCAACGCGCACGTCATGTCAGCCTCCTGAGAGCACACCCCCACCCACCTTGTCCTAACAAGGAACCAAGAGCACTCGCCTCCATGCTTGCCCTCTGGTGTCCGCTCAAGGCTGACTGTGCAAAAAGAAGAGAGAGACATACAGTCTGGCTGTTCTTACCGGGAGCAGTGATCGGCCCTCGGACATGATGAGAACGTTAATATTGCAGGGGAATTCCATCTGGTGGTAGTTGAAGTCGTAATCAACCTTCTGCCAGGAGATCAGGTTCCCCAACGCTGTAATGTTCCGCACACCTACAACACAGAGATGCATAGGGCTTCATATAGCAAATATGAATAAAATCACTGAGAAAAAATTATTTAATTTTTCGTGTACAAACTGGGACTTACAATGACGTGGCTAAAATTATGCTTGTGCCAGCTGAATGAAGTGTTTCTAACCAGAATTTTTGTCTATGTGCATGTGTTATTCCTTACAACACACGAATGTGGGTGATTTTTAGAAATAGGAGGCACAGTGACAAATGCCAGTCTGTGTGACTCATGCAATGCAACACTGCACTATTGTTTTGCCATACAGCGTTACAGTGTCAACACCCTTCCTAAACAGACAGCAGGACTTCCATCCCTGTGCTCAGCATGCTATGCTTGAAAAAAAATATAAAAATTGACATTCAGCCTCCACTACAGCCACTGTTTTCTACATTTAAAGTGCCACCAGAGGCTTTAAATACAGCACAAGGAATAAGCAATATAATCAACCAAATTTAACCTAATCACTAATTCAGTTCTTCACAGTAGTGTGCATAAGTCTATTCATTAGCAGTGTTTCAAATTAGTGTTTAAGGAAAGCGGCCAAAAAACAAACAAAAAAACAAAACGATCAGCTACATCGTAACTATTTAATATGAAATTATTTTGATCACTAGGCTACATACTCATCTACCATATACACAAATGCAATCAAATTTAGTTGTGTTAGCATTTTACAAAAGATACGACCACCCCCCTGACCCTGAACATGAAAGGATAGTACTGTGCCTGGGTCCTGACCTGTTGTGTCCAGTTGACCTTGCTCAAGCTGTGTCTCATCCAGAATCAGAGAGGTGTTTCTGCCCAGCTGCAGAGCTCCAGTTACCAGCCGGTTGGCTGTGTAGTCTTTGCGTGGAACCATTCGCTGTGTGTTCATGTTCTGGAGGCTCATGCATAGCCGATATGACTGCACAGAGTGCACCTTGGTTATATAGAGCATAAATATACACAAAAGAAATTATTCATTTACAAATCCTATTCTGGAGTACTCACAGATGGCACAAGCTGCTGGATGATTTGGTAGAGCTGGTCTGTGTAGGGAGAAGTGTGGGGGCAGCCACTGACGTTCAGTGCAAATTTTCCCAGAGGAAGAACATCTCGTCTGGCATACCTACAACATGATTATGATGAATCAGGCTATAACGGATGATTCGCATTATATATTGACACTCCAAGCCAGCATGATTCTGTGCAATCATATATAGTCCGAG
This sequence comes from Silurus aristotelis, assembly GCF_946808225.1. NCBI lineage: Eukaryota > Metazoa > Chordata > Actinopteri > Siluriformes > Siluridae > Silurus > Silurus aristotelis. Next base: position 21,628,313 of record NC_139577.1, on the reverse strand, counting down.
GCGTCAGTATAAGATGAACAGAACGAATTAAATTCACTACATGCCCTCAGTTCAGTGTATGACTAATGCCCAGACATGCTACAATAAACCAGAGAGAAAAAACAAAAAAACAAACAAAAAAAAAAAACAACTGAACCCAGGCTTCTGATTGATATAAAGTGAGCATCAAACAAGAACCTGTAAATAACGTTTTTACAAACATTACAAATTTACATAAAACTGATTTTATTACATGATTTATCTTGTCAGAATGTTTAATTTCACATGGATTCTGGATTTAATTCTGCCAATAATACAATGATGTTTAAGTTAACAATGCTGTACAGTCAAAGATCCTAAAATGTATTCGAACCCTACTATAAGCTAAAGAATCTCAGGCTTTGAGTGATGCTTTGATTCACTCACACGCTGGAGATGAGGTGGAGAATGAGGTACTCAGCCGCCAGTGAGTCACCGAGGAAGACGTGTGTGAGGTAAGCGAGCAGCTCGGCTCTGACTGAACTCATCTCGCTTTTGACACTGTTTGAAACTGGGAGAGGGAAAAAAAAAAAAAGGCAGATTATAAATCGTGATGTGGCAAAGAAATGCAGAGCAACAGAAATCTGATACGCAGACTTACAGGCTTCCTTGTCCTCTGAAACAGAGGGCAGCAGTGGATTGTTGTGCTGTAGCGGCTCAGCGTACAACATGTGTAGTCGAGGCACAAGTGATGTCGGAGGACTGTGAGCTCTCTGCTCCTCTACAGTCTCCATGCTCTCTGTGGGGTCCAGAAAAGATGAGGCTTCCCTACAACACAGAACGTTTAAATGTAAAAACTGCCCTCGTTATAACAAAATTAAAAGTTCTAAATAAAATCCTTCGGAGCAACTGAAAAACCTACTTGTCTTCAGCTACCAAGCTGAGAGCAGGGTCGACTGAAAGAATGCCAAAGATCTCCAGCATGTCGTTCAGTTTGAAGTTGTCCCACTCGTTGTATACCTGCCAGTGTTAGACAATGCACAAAGTCTGCATCACATTTCTGGACCACCAGGAACGTAATACAACCACAGTATTATACAGTCATGTAAGAAGTTGCCCAGAAACCAAGCTGACATGGTTAAAAATTGTGTAGCAAGCATAAAACAATAATTAATTTAGCTAGTTAATCCCAAGAATATGGTTAACTTGAAACAAACGAATATATGATTGTGTAGCCCATTGCGTTCAACTGACAAGCGTGGGTGTTCTGTCTTCAAAATTACTTGAAAATATTCAAATCAGGTGTGTCTTAAGATGATTAATCACGAGATGACCATGTTATGATAAACAGCAGCTCGGAACTTTTTACTTTGTTCAGTTTCCTCAGTGTTTTTCTGCCACTTTAGAAAATGAATGGCAAATAAATGCATGAAGGAAGGACATTTTTTTTTAAATATCGCCCCCTGCTGTTGATGTGCTCTAACGTCACCTGCATTTGCTAGAGTGTACACAGGATTGTCATTAAATGTGATTTAGATTAATTTCTTAACACTATATTTTTTAATTAAATTAAAACCCAGAGCGTGTTCTACCTTAACCATGCAGGCTGGTCCTTTCTCTCCTGGCAGAGGGAAGTTCAGATCTAGGGTAGATGAACAGTGGGAAGGCGACGTGTTCTGACTAGGAGCTTCTGTCTCCAAACGTTTCGAGTCTACATTCCTATGGGACTTGGATAGGTTCTGTAGACCTATTGTGATGAAAAACATAACGTCAGCAAGCTGTCTGAGAAGCCCTTCAACTTTAAATTCGTTTAATATACAGCATCCATGTGACCAGTCACAGAATTTTGAGGAGAAAAAAACAAACAATAATTTTGATTGAAATCAACTGCAAGAATAATTAGGAGAATTTATACCAGAGGTTTCTTTACTCTGCTGATTCTGTGTGTCCATTTCTTCATCCTCTTCATAGCTGCGTTTGTGCCTGTTTGGGGTGTAGGACGTGGAGGGTACTACTCGTGCTTGACTGGCAGCAGCAAAGCTGTTCACAACGGTTAAAGACAAAATACTCCAACAGCAGATGTCTGCTCTGACAGTCAAAAGAAGATTTATATACTGGTTAAATAAAATCAATAACAATTGTTTGACAGTTTCCCATTAAAAGGATATTTCCTTCACCCACTGAGATTCTCCTGGGATAGGGACACAGTAAAAAGTCTGCCTCTCCGAAGTAACTGTTTTTCTTGAGTTGAAATCCACCTGCTGATATTTCACACACATTCGTGTTCGGTTTAAGTCTGAGGTGGTGAGTACACCATGTATACTACATGTGAGGAGAAAAATGCACAGTTCAATGTACTACTTAAATAATTTCATACTTATGAAGGGGAAAATATACAGAAATTAATTATCAGTATAACAAAGAAAAATAATTCCATACCATGAACTTTACATAAATATTTAACCATTGTGAAGAAGTCAAAAGGAACAACTGTTAATGTTGCAAAATTGAGTTCTCACCCCACAGTCAGTAACATCTTTGTACTTCCCGCATCTCAAAACCTGAGAATTGAACACAAATCAGTTTTTTTTTTTTTTTTATTGCATCCTGCATGTACAGTCGGCACTAAATGCTTGTATTGAAATCCCCTGACGTGTTTTAAAAGCGAGGTGATGAGCCAGTGCTTGTACTGGAAATGTATTGCATTTAACTAAAACCTTTAGGAGCTACAAAACCACAACATAAATACATCCATGTTTTTATGTTCACCTTAAAGTTTCAACACAACCGAATTGCACTACTAACTGCATGCTTACTGATTAAAACAATGAAGTACTACGATTCATTAAATAAAATAATTGCTTACTGTAATATTTAATGTGATATTTTGATATTTGGTTAATATTGTGAATTAGTGATATAAAAGCATTTGGTTGTCTTATACAGGTGTTGCCCTTGTAAAACATTGTTGACGTATCAGGTGACTGCCTCAAGTAGTTGCTTCCCTGCGAGTGTGTAAAACTAATGTAATTATATTAAATATAATTCTGTTTAACTTCTGCTTTGTTAGTCAATAATGCTACTAAGCCGAGGCGACACAATTTAACTGTAACTCCATTGTTTCATTTAGTTCACGATAAAAAGTAAATAAATAAATAAAAAAAAAGGAATAAACAACAAACTCAATTCCAAGAGTCCATTAAGTCACACATCGCTCAAACTGGGTGCCTAAATTCAGTAATTTAAATGGGCATTCTTAATGTATAGAAGCAGCCACACTTTACAGCAAGCGGTGAATCTGAGAGACCTTTAAAAGCCCAATGTGTCAACCGTGGTGGGGTTTACTGATCACAAAATAGAGCTGTTAAGACATTCTCCTTGACAATCATGTTTTATGCAAAAAAAAAAAAAAAAAAAAAAAAAAAAACCCTAAGAGGCTTTTGCCTTATTTTATCTTGTTTTATCTTGTTTTCTCAAGGTCTCAACACAAGTTGTCCTAATGATAATTGTGTTTTTATTGTTCTGGATACAGCAAAGGCTTAACAACCTCTGAATATCAAAAGCATATAAATAATGCCAAATAAAGCCTGGTGATAATTTTCACCTTCAAAATGTTTCTAATAATCCTTAGATGATTTTGATGGTAAACAAACTCTATAATATTACTATTTTACATGTTAAACCATGTGCCTGGTTTGTTTAAAAACAGCAGTACAATAAATCTGTGATTACACTTTTTTTTTATTGTAAGGGGTTTCTGACTAAGATGCATGAGAACCCCTGCTGTAGAGAAGAGTACTGTATGATTTATAAGTATTGTGCAGAGATAAATCAAGGATTATTTAATTATTACAATTATGATGGCAATGGTAAAGATGTACATGCAGCACCTGTCGAGATCGCAAAAGATTTTGTTTGTTGAGCCTGCAAGTGATTTAATTGCAGATCATGAGAAAAGAGCAAAATTGAACAAAACACACGAATGCATGTAGTTTCACATACTTTTGAATTTGTTGAAGGATCCATGGTTTCATAAACTCCCATGAAGAATTCAGGATCAAACATGTCCTGGATCATACAGCGGAACTTCACTAAGCTGTTGGGCTTCAGGTAGTGCAAAGGCACATCATTCAGAGAGGGAACCTAAACATTATACACATTATATATGTATGAATTACAATCATATTTACCAAACTTACACAACCACTGGGTTAAACCCATTTTGAAAGAGTCAGGTGAACGAACACACACACACACACACACACACACACACACACACATTCATATTTACCCAGGACTGGGCATCGTTTACTTTCAGTTTCTCTTTGAAATATTCCACTGCTTTCTTCTCCCAGTCTGGACTGGAGCTGAACTGAGCTTTAAAAAAAAACATAGAAAGTCAAAAGACATGCATAAAACCATGACACTTGTGTTCCCTCTTTTCGACTGAGCTTTAATAACTAGCATGCTACTGATCTATGAGGCCACGCAGCTAGCAAATCATGCTACAAGTCTACTAAAATCCACTGATATGCACGTAATTACACGGAAGTGATCCACCACTTAGATAAAATAAGAAATGAAAGAATGTGAAAGTGATTAGCTTGGTAAGTAACTCAAGCTAACTCCTGCTTAGTTCAGTAAGGCAGAAAGGCACCGGGACACGGTACAGGCTGTACAGAACTCTTACCAAAGATCCCATCGACAACACCCAGCGGGTTGTTAATCCAGTCATCAACAGAAGGCATGCTCAAGGCTCTTGTGGAAAAAATAATAATGTAAAAGAAATTAAAATGTACTGTTTCAGGCTGCTCGCGCGCAAAGAACTTTTCCAAGCACGTTTCCCAATCCAGCACACTGCACCCGGAAGTCCCACACTGCTCGCCGTGGCGGGAAAATTACGTCACGAGAGCCCATCACGTGACCTACGACGTGGGCTGAGCAGTACCTCTGCGGCTTTAGTCCAGAAAAACTCTTTAAAACGTCGTATTATGAGAGAAAACAAGGACAACGACAACAACAACTCCTAAGCTCCCCCCACTTACACTCAGTTTCAGAATATAGCAGAAGGTATGTGCTGTAGACACCTGACCATCTAACACAGTGGTGTCAAGCTCAAAGAGCAGGCCCAAACTATATGGGTTTTTGTCCAGGGCCAAACACTGTCAATATTTTATTAAACAACAAGTTAGACATGATACAGAAAGATAAAAGCAGTACATTCTGCTACTGTGCACATTTACCTCAGCAAGATGCTTGGTATCTTTCCTTGGCTGTCAGTTCATTCATGATTGGGGTTTGGTTCTGTGCTGGGGAAACTCTCAGGATTGAGTGAAGGTGTGCATCAGTGAAATGACCCATCTTAAAATGTTCCTCTTCATAGCAGATAAAAGCTGCTCACACCGATATGCATTTCCAAACATGAAGAGTATTCGAGAAGCAGAGTTTCAAGTGATGGGGCATCGTTTCAGGGAGGAAGAGTGGAAACTGTGCAGCACCAATAGAGTCAAACTACTGGTTATAATGGAAACCCGCAGGTTTTCCAGAATGCTGGAAATATGGCATACAAAGACATCTGTTACAGTTGTGTGCCTCCAACTATAACAGATGTCTTTGTATGCCATAGCTTTAATTTCTCGTCAAAATAACTAAGCCTTAACTTGTATCAGCATGAAAATCCATGAATGTATGGCTTGCTTGTTTTGGAGTGGAAATACTCGAGCATAGAGAGCAGATAGCTTCTTTAATTAAATTTAGAACACGTATTATATATAATTATATTCTGTGCCCCAGAGTAAAATATTTATTAGACTGGTCCTTGCCTATGGACCCCATCTTTAACACCCCTATAAACCAAATATACATCATGATGATGGATGATACAAAATCATCCATTTATATATATATATATATATATATATATATATATATATATATATATATATATATATATATATATATATACACACATGCGCACACACACACACACACACACACACACACACACACACACATCGATAGATCGATAGATCGATAGATCGATAGATAGATAGATAGATAGATAGATAGATAGATAGATAGATAGAGATGTGTGTGTGTGTGTGTGTGCGTGCATGCAAGTATGTGTTTCAGACAAAAGCAATCGAATGAACGTAAACTCACTGAGATTTTCGACGCTTCCTCTGATTGATTACTCTGGCCTGCAACATCATCATGATCGTTAAAGGGAGAGCTGTTCCTGTAGAGCTGTATAGCATCTGCATGATTGACTTTTGTTTGTTTGATGGCAGATTTGGTTAGAAAGAGCGGCTGATGTAAAGGTCCAGATGTTATGGAGAAAGATGATCCGATGTGACGTCCCCTAACGCGAGCAGCCAAACGAAGAATTCGATTTGTTTGAGTGCAGATGAAATAGGTATCAGGGATTAAAAAACGTCGGTAACCTGACGATTGCGGAAGTGCTGAGAGAGCTCCGCTGTGTGAATCCGGCAGTGGGAGCGAGCTACGTGTAATAATCCGGTGAAAATGGCTGAAAGGAAGAGCGGTGTTCCCAGCACATCCAGCGCTAACCTGCTGTTTTCTGCAGCGCCCGAATTTCAGTTCAATCTGCCCTTCATTCCGGTCAGCCAAGCCACAGATCCCGCGGTTTTATCCGGAGGTAAGCGGGTACTGGGACTGGGAAAGGCCGCGGTACGGGATCAGCACTGATGCTAGCAGGCTGCTTTAGAACCGGCTGAGCTAAAAGATGACGGAGTCTGAGGCCGATGTGTTTGTTTTACATGTCAGTAGTCTGTGTGATTAACTAACTGATAAAGCCAAATATCATTTTATCGTCTTATTATGTACAGATGATCTCTGTTTCGTCCACAAATCACACGACTTTAGCTGTAGTTTGTATGGAGTCGGTATGGAGTTTAGCTTGTTGTTAGCTTCATGTCAGCTTGTGTTTACTGGACAGGGTTTTCTTCAGAAATGTTCGGCCTCAGAAACTTTTCATTTCCTTTGTTTACATTGACGGTTAAAAAAAAAAAAAAAAAAAAAAGTATTTAGAGTATTTTGCAAAATGATGCCCCTTTAATCCCTTCCCATACATTAACCTCACATTCAGGTGTAAAAGTTTAGGTCAGTACTTAATGAGGGCAAGGAAATTAATTGCACTGACTGAAATAAGATGCACTGACTACATTACTATGTATATATCAAACGAATTTTAACATTACACAAAAGATTTTTAAATGGCAAAAAAGCTGCCCAAACCTACCTACCCGTCTGAGTAAAATTACAATTAGTTTGATGATCTTAATCATTTAAGTGTGGAAAAAAAAACCAGTAAAGGGGCAAATAATTTTTCACAGCACTGTATAATGGAAGCTGTAAATCTACATCTATTGTCATTAAAGTCATATAGGAATCCAAGTAGTGTTTATATTGTTGGTAAAACTGCCACCGTGTCTGTCGATGCCACCTCACAGTTTGAGAATCCTTCGTTCAATCCTAAACTTGGGTTCCTGTCTGTTCTCTTCGCATTTGTTTGGGTTTCCTCTGAACTGTCTGTTTTTCATTCCAACTACTAAATACCTCCTGTGGGAAGAATTGTAAACACTAAATTGTTTACTGGTCAATGAGAGCATGAATGTGTGCATGGTGCACTACAATGTATTGTCAAGAGTGCCTTTTTCCCTGAGTTGGTTATAAATACACTGTACACTGTATCAGGATAACAGTTACTGAAGATGAATGAATATATTGATTATTCATTAATTGGTGTTGATTTGAAAGGTTGAACGATTAAATCCTGTTCTAATTTTATTTACAGATCAGGCGGAAAAAAACAATTAGCCATAGTCATTATTTACTTGTGTTTTATGTGTGTATTTTACCTCTAATTAAGATGATTAAATGTAACCATGACTGCTATGTTGTCATTTTATTCTCATCCAGATGATGTGAGTGAAGTTGGTGAAGAAGACAGCTTTCTTGGCCAGACCTCAGCAGCACCTCAGCCCTCAACCTTTACCTATTTTTCAGCTTCAGGGGGCAGCAGTGATCCGTTTGCTACGATAGGGCCCAAGTCGAACCTGCCTCCTGCTTCTTCTGTTGTCCCAACAGCCACGTCTTCTCAAGTATCTAGTACTGCAAGTCTGCCACCACACCCCCCAATTACTCAAGTAAACTCTGCGCACCAGTATGTTAATGCAGCTTACCAGAATCCCGTCGGTACACACACTCCTTCACGTAACATGACGGCTACTCCGCCTCCCCAGGCCAACCAGCAGCCCTTTAATCCGTATCGTCACACAGCCACAAGTAGCAGAGCCAGTCCTTATATCATGGCCCCTGAAATACAACAGCACCTTCCTCCTCAGACATCACAGCATCTCAATCCCTACTCTCAGACCCCACCACCTCCCACATTCTCGTCTGCACCTCCAACATTCACACAGGTATGTACCCTTGTTTCATAGATTTTAATTGTATTTATACAGTATATACTTGTATATAGTTGTAAGGTGATTGATCCAAACTAGGATTGTATTCATCTTTACTTGAAAATAAAAGCCTGTTTTTTGCATTAATCATAACTATTTTCTTTTTCATAAAAGGGATGAATAAGACAAATCATAATTGTGAGCCATGACAACACATTGTGCTTTTCTTAGATAACAGACAATTATTTCCTTAACACTGTTGGATATTAACAAGTAAGCAAGCTGATATAATAATCAAATAAATATTTTTTACAAAACATTTCGCCTTCTATTTTTATACCTTTTTTGTTACCTACATATCACAATATATTGTATCTAAAAAAAAAAAAAAAAAAAAGTATATTTACGTATATTTGACGTTATCCACTTCTAGAAGTGAATCTTTGACTTGACCACAGTATTTGACATTACTCAGTTCATCTGTTACACAGCTGTTAAAGAAAAAGGCCTTTCTGTTTCACTAAGACATAATTTTCCAGGAAGCTCTACCCATGTTCTCAATATCCTGCTGTGTTTCCCTGTAGCCTCCCCTTGCTCAGGTTCCTCCTCCACCATCAGGCCCCAGCATGGCTGGACCTATGGTTCCAGCCAACCCCATGATGCAATACTCATATAACGTCTATGAGCCTGTTCAGCCTCACTGGTTTTACTGCAAACAAGTGGAGTCCAAGAAAGTTTGGCTTCCCTTCAGTATCCTGGATTCCATACGCCTGGAGGAGACTTTTAATTCGGGTAAATGGGACATAGTTGAAAGATTACACTTATTTACTTGGTCCAGGTCTATTTTCTCCAGCACTGCATATTTTCACTCGTGTGCTTTCAGTTGCCTGTTAAGAAATGCTGGATACAAAATCACTGATGTTTTATTATTATTTTAAATCATTTATTAAGCATAGACTTTGTATTCTCAGTGCTCAGTTGAGCTCCAACATTTGTGCGGGTGTACAAAACAAAAAATAATGCGGTGGGTTTACAAGCTTTACCGTTTTTATAGACTTTTGTCTTGTTAGCAGTTAAACCATTCATACCAACCAAGAACCAATTTTTCTTGTTGTATAATCAATGAAGTGACTGCTCTCAGTTACCAAATATGCTGAGCAACAGTGATCAAAACTTTTTCCAACACAAGAGGCAGAATCTGCTTGCAAAGTCAGAGAAGCATTTGTCTGGATATGATTAAGATGATCAGGTGACCACAGAGTAAGTGATTTAGTCTGTAATTATATAAAGGGATGAGGAAGATAAAAACGGACATAGCCGTTCCGGACGGAAATAAAATCAGAGCCGGACCTGCAAACGATTGAATCATTCCAGATCTCCATGTAAATTGAATCCCGTCTGAACAGGGCTTATCAGATATTTCATTGATAATAAAATAGCATTAACAGCTCAGCGTGCATGTGTCCTTTATCAAACTAGGAAGTTAAGTGGAAGTATTCCAGTCATGAGATCCTAATCAATGTTACAGGTATAAATATTGCAAGTTTATTATGATATGGATTGAAGATAGTTTCAGTGCTAACTATGAGTAATCCAAATTTTAATGTGTTTTATATTTTGACATTTCAGTCCAGCCAGACCCGGAGAATGTGATCGTGACTACAGACGGTGCACGCTATGACGTGCAGCTCTACGATCGCACCCGCACTTCCGTGTACTGGGAAGAGGACCCTACCGAGGTGCGCCGCTGTACCTGGTTCTACAAAGGAGACACAGACAGCCGATTTATCCCCTATTCTGAGGATTTCAGTGACAAACTGGAGGTGTGGAAATCTTCTCTCGATTAGTTTAACAGGGTCACTGCAATGGTGAACTGTATGTATTTTCTTCTTGTTGCTACTGATAGTGTGCATGTTGTAGAATGAACTGCCAATAAGAGAAGTGTGTGAGCCTATAGAGATATTTGTTATTTTTAACAGGCTGAATACAAGAAAGCTGTTTGTACTAATCAGTGGCACCGCCGGCTGGAATTTCCTTCAGGGGAAACAATTGTTATGCATAATCCAAAGGTATTCTTTTTTTAGATTAGTCTTTTAAATATCTTCGTTTAGATGCATCTCCTTTTAGGGGTTGTGTCCTTATGTAAAATATCACTGGTGCACATTTCAGGTCATAGTGCAGTTTCAGCCAACAGCCACTCCTGATGAATGGGGCACCACCCAGGATGGCCAGACTCGGCCCAGAGTAGTGAAGAGGGGAGTGGATGATGACCATGATGAAGTCCCTGATGGTAAGTAGAACTCATTAATGCTTCAGCTCTATATTCATTCTGCCTTTTTTTCTTTCTTTTTTTTTTTTTAATATACAGTACTGTTATCCATCCAACACACTGCTCTGTTTCTTGTAAAAGCATTTCCATCCACTAATATATTATTCATTTATAAAAGTACTTCAGTGCTTAGTCTGAAAAAGGCTTGTGAGCAAGAACTAATTTTAAAATTGTAATTTATTTATTAATACGTATGTAATAGTAAATGTTTTAACTAAACTTATAAAGAACGTTCTAGTCTTTTCCCTGGTGCGTAGTATAACACAGCGATGTGCTACACCACATTGCAATCTATTTTCTAGGTGAAATGCCACAAGTGGACCATCTGGTATTTATGGTGCACGGCATTGGCCCAGTCTGTGATCTGCGATTCAGGAGCATGGTGGAGTGTGGTAAGATTCAAACTAATTATTATGACTGACTGTATAAAGCTCTAATTAGTCAGACAAGGAGTTTATTTATGTTCTTTTTTTGGTCAGAAATTTGCAAAGTATTGTACTATTGTAATAGATTTTTGATGTACTAACAATAAAAACTATTTGTGTGTGTTTTTTCCAAACGGCTCACAGTGGATGACTTCCGCAGTGTTTCCCTGAAGCTTCTGCAAAGTCATTTTAAAAATGCTCTAGACAGCCATGCTATAAGTCGTGTGGAGTTTCTGCCTGTGCACTGGCACACAGCCCTGCACGGAGATGCCACAGGAGTGGACAGGTTCAACTATTTATTTTGACCTAAAAACCGCTATATTGTAATGTTATAGCATCTCTCAGGTTTATCCTGTTTTTAACACCTTGCTCAAGTTACTCTGTCTTTAACATGCTGAAACTATTTATATCCAAACCTGTCTAGTGACTAAAAAAAAAAAAAGCTGTTGTGACAAAGAACTTAAATTAGCTTATGTGTTGTTTTTTTTTTCTTTTTTGTCTAGGCGGATTAAGAAGATCACCCTGCCCAGCACTGTGCGCCTGCGACACTTTACTAATGAAACTCTTTTAGATGTACTATTCTACAACAGCCCAACCTACTGCCAGACCATCATGGACACTGTAGCTTTCGAGATTAACCGTCTTTATGCATTGTTCATGCAGAGAAATCCAGAATTCAAAGGGAGTGTGTCAGTCGCTGGACACAGTCTAGGTATGCATGTTTCTCAGGAACGAATAACTTTTAATTTTGTAGCTGTATATATATATCGCACCACTGCACATTTTCAGTCTACTTTTGCTTTATTGTAACCTGCAATTGTTGTTCTTGTAGGCTCTTTGATACTTTTCGATCTACTGTCTAATCAGAAGAACCCATCTTCTGCCTCCACTCCAAATGGAAACGCCCAACCTGAAGTTAAACAGGTATTTCAGATTAGTATCTGGTAATCGCTTTGTTGGATCCCTAGCATGACTCAGGATGACTCAGCAGTATGCGGAGAAACAGCGGAGAAAATGAAATTCAACAGAATGCTTTGGAAAGTGTATCAATGTCATTGACTATTTTTAAAGTAGACTAAATGGGTTTAATTGTTTAATTCATTACCAATAATTGTGACTCCTTTACATTTGCTAGGGCCATTATTTATTTATATATATATATATATACACACACACACACACACGTGAATACATGTCAATGTCTAGCCTGATTCTTGTTTCTGTGAGTCATATCACTGTATACTAATTATGAAATGGCATAATTGAAGTTTGAGGAGAGTAAAAAAGCCACCATTATGATGCAGTGCATCAGAAAAGTATTTACAGCACTTTACTTTACCACATTTTATGTTAAAGCCTTATTCCAAAAATAATGAAATGTATTATTTTCCTTAAATATTCCACAAACAATACCTCATAATGACTACATGAAAGAAGTTTGTTTGAAATATTTGCAAATTTATTAAAAACAACAACATGTTTTAACGTACATATTGTAAGAATTCACAGCCTTTGCCGTGACACTCAAAACTGAGCTCAAGTGCATCCTTTTTCCACTGATCATCCTTGAGATGTTTCTACAACTTGATTGGAGTCCACCTGTGGTAAATTAAGTTGATTGGACATGATTTGGAAAGGCATGCTGCTAGAGCGGGCAGCCCGGCCAAACTGAGCGGTCGGGGATGGAGGACCTGAGTCATGGAGGTGACCATGAGCTCTAGCATTTCTCTGTAAAGAGAGGAGAAGCTTCCAGGAGAAAACTCATCTCTGCAGCACTCCACCACTCAGGCCTCTATGGTAGCCAGACGTAAGCTACTTCTCTGTAAAAGGCACATGACGGCCCACCTGGTGTTTGCCAAAAGGCATCTGCAAGGCTCTCAGACTATGAGACAAAATTCACACCGCTCATCACCTGCCCAACACCATCCCTACATTGAAGCATGGTGGTGGCAGCATTATGCTGTGGGGATGTTTTTCAGCTGCAGGAACTGGAAGACTAGTCAGGATCAGGGTAAAAATTTATGTCGCAATGTACAGAAAGATCCTTGATGAAAACCTTGATGGACCTCAGACTGGGGTGACGGTTCATCTTCCAACAGGACCACGACCCTAAGCACACAGCCAAGATAACAAAATAGTGGCTACGGGACTTTGTCTTTGAGTGGCCCGGCCGGAGCCCAGACTTAAACCCCATTGAACATCTCTGGAGAGATCTGAAAATAGCTGTGTACTGACTCTCCCTATCCAACCTGACTGAGCTTAAGAGCTTCTGCAAAGAGGAACAGGAAAAACTGCCCAAAAAATGGTGTGCCAAGCTTGTAGCATCATCCTCAAAAAGACTTGAACAAAGTATTGAGCAAAGGCTTTGAATACTTACGTACATGTGATTTTTTTTTTTTATTTCTTAATGGTTTTTATTTGTAATAAATTTACAAAGATGTCAAACAAACTTTGTTTACGTTGTCATTATGGTGTATTTGCATGTAGATCCATTTTGAAATATGGCTGTAAAAAAAAAAAGTGGGAAAAGTGAAGTGCTGTGAATCATTTGCAGATGCACTGTATGATGCACAATTATCCAACATGGAGGATGACCTGACTAAACAACATTTCTGTTTGCCAAGCAGGAATGTGTTAAGACTATTCACATTCCGTATATTCCCCTCTTGCCAGAGTTTCTACTGAGGAACACAGTAACCATGAATGGTTTTTAAGATGCCTCAATTCTCACTGTGTTGATGAGGCAAGGTGGAACCAATACACCTTGAATGTGTGTACTGTCTTACTCTGGCTGAAAATTATAAAGGGAATTGTGTTTGAGACAGGGCGCATGCTGCTGTGTAACTCCATTACACCAGAGTGAATGAAGACCTTGTGTTTTTGTAGGTGAGTCCTCCTGTCTCCCAGGCCACTGAGGTCTTTAGCCCGGCTGCAGCTGAGGAAGCAGAGGAAGAGGAGATCGCTAATCTGTCATCTGTTCTAGACCAGCTGGGCCTGTCTGAGTACCTCAGCACCTTCGAACAGGAGAAGATTGATGTTGAGTCACTGGTAAGAGCGTGCTTTACCCATTCAAGATTATTTATTTGCTAAACCAGCATTGTACATACATTGTCATTCTCATTTTCTTGCTCTTTCTCTGTCACATTCTCTGCAGCTTATGTGCACAGTGGAGGATTTGAAAGAAATGGGTATTCCTTTGGGACCACGAAAGAAGCTTGCAAAGTTTGTTAAAGAGAAGGCAGCAAAGCAGGTAAGCACTTATCTGTAACGCACATGCTTTTTTGTGAGTTCTTTTAATGCAAATAGTATAAATTCTCATTTGTCATTTTCAGGCTGCACAACAGGCTGCAAAAGAGAAGGTTGCAGCCAAAGAAGACATTAAAGAAGTTTCAACCCCTCAAAACACTGAATCGGTCACCACTGTTGCCAGCTCTAAAGTCCCAGTCGGCAGGCTTATGTCCTCCATGCATGTGGATTACAATTGCTTCGAAATTGGCACTGGCCAGGTAAACTTTTAGGCCAAACTTTATATGATTTATGACCAACATTCTCTAATACAATCCTATACAGCACTATTTAAATACTGGATAATCTGAAAAAAATAATTTTAAAACACACAGGTTATATAAGTGCCGTTTTGTCGCTTTTTAAAACGCACATTAGTTTTTATTTTATTTAGAGTAATGCCAGGAACAAAGCTAGTGAGGTTAAGGGGAAGTGGGGAGAAGAAAACAGGAAATAACTATGGGGAAAGAAACTCCGTTTAGAAACTGAGTTTCCTGATGTATTTTAATTAGTGCTGCATCCGCAGAAAAGCTCGATTTATATACACTTCGCACACTTCGGGGCTAAAGTGGAGAATGTGACCAAAACTACACGTGATCCAAGAGAGTTGTTTTATTTTCAGTGATTGGAAGTCAGCACTTTCAACACAGCAGTTTTATTCAATCCTTTCCCTGTAGGTTTCTGTGGTGTATCATGCGCTGGACTTCAGCCCTGTCAATTTTTTTGCACTCGGCTCTCCAATTGGGATGTTTCTGACTGTGCGAGGGGTGGAGAAACTCGAGGAGGCCTATCAGCTACCCACCTGCAAAGGCTTCTTTAACATTTATCATCCAGTATGTTGAAACGTTTCCTAAAACATTTGTCACAACTAGTATGACTATTACATTTTAAACCTGGTTTTCAGTCATGCACATGAAAATGTCTTGTTATTACAGACATGACTATTTATTTATTAGTGGTATTATTAATGGTGATACAGGAAATGAGATTTTTTATGAAAATTGGGTTATATAATGTATCCGATTATTAAAATGTTCTCTGTTCTCAGTTGGATCCGGTGGCATACAGGATTGAGCCTATGATTTTACCAGATACTGAACTGGACCCAGTTTTGATTCCTCATCATAAAGGAAGGAAAAGACTTCACCTTGGTATGTATGACTGCATTCTTAATCTAGGCAATTAAAACTATAAAGTCACTATAAGTAGTACTAATGTACAGTATTTTATTGTATTTAGAGTTAAAGGAGAGTCTGTCGAGGATGGGTTCTGACCTGAAACAAGGTTTCATCAGTTCTTTAAAGACTGCATGGCAGACCCTGCATGATTTTGCTCGTGCTCATACCGCCTCCGCAAAGCTGCATGAACAGCTGGCCATTGTGGCCAGTCAACTAAAAGAAGAAGAGGAGATGCAAAATGAAGGTTTGTCTTAAATAATGCTTTAGAACATTCGGTTTTGAAGACTTTTTGCCTGTACAATGAAATGTTCTCTGGACGATTCTTAGTGAACGATTATTTCATGTGTGTATGTGTATAGTGGATGATAAGCTAGTGCTGGAGACTCCTGAGCCTGCAAAGGAGGAGGAGACACTGGTGAAGATGGGCATGCTGAATGAGGGACGACGCATCGATTATGTCCTGCAAGAGAAGCCCATTGAGAGCTTTAATGAATACCTATTTGCTCTCCAGAGTCACCTGTGTTACTGGTACCTATCATACAGCACATTCCTCATTTATATAAGAAATTAAGATGGATTTTGGTCTGACGGTATTTTCTCTTTATTTTGCAGGGAATCTGAAGACACAGCTTTGTTTTTTCTTAAAGAGATTTATAAGACCATGGACATATGGCCAGAGCAAACAGTGCACTGATGTGATAATAATAAACTAAATAAAGCACATGCTAATTCATTTTGAACGTTTTTAAACTTTCCAGGAGGGCCTGCCTCAGCAGTTGGATTTTTATTTTATTTTATTTCCTATTCTTTGTTTTCTTGTACAAATAAGAATACAAAAAGTATTATTCTATTATCTTAAATTAAGAAATTAAGAATTATAACGTGGCATTGAGTTCCACCATACATCAGCATTTTTATAGAGCTGTGAAAGATTGGTTCATCAGTTTTCCTGAATCATAGTAGAAATATTTACTGCATTGGCTGAGAAAGCAAGTCTGTCATGTAACCAAGACACATAATCCAGAAATTAAACTCATTTTGTCCAACCTGTGTTCCTGTGACTGATAACTTGTGTACTATGAAACTTTTTGGCAATGGAAATGATTACAGGAGTCAAAGCAAAGCTGAAAGACAGCTGTCCCTCTTTATTAAAAAAGAAAAATGAGATTTTTAGTCTTCATCATTGCATTGTGCTGCTGCTTTAGATGCTACATATGCCAGATTTATATTAGTAGCCTCTATTGTATAACCATAAAAATGTCTCATGGAAACTGAATAGCTACTGGGTACAATAATGACAGCATTTAATTATTCAAACGTATTCTAAACAGGTTTGATTAAGTGAGCATTTACCCATTTTAAATAAAAGGAAACCCACAGAGTGGCTCACTGTTTCACCAGCTACATCTGACATTTGCTGAATTGTCCCTGGCATCTTGTACAGAACAAAAATGTTTTCAGTCCTCTGCTTTGATAAAATAATTTAAAACAGATTGTCTTTTTTGTTGCATGACCGTTGAATAACTGCTCAATAGCACAACACAGGATTCTACTAAACAGCAATAAAAATGTAACAATGTGTTAAAAAAAATAACATTAAAAATAAATGTATAGAAACCAGAAACATAAGTTCTGCTATGAATGTGATTGAACATAAAAGCACCAAATCAATTGGTCATTTAAAAAAATAATTTGGATGGACTGTCTGAATACAAATAACATGGTCACAACTTCCACCTGCAGAAAACCGAGATTCTATACAGCACTTTTATCATACACTTTGTTTAACCAGATTTATTCTTAGTTGATCCTTGGGATTCTTTTTTTTTTTTTTTTTTTTTTTTTACAAAATATCTAAAAAAAAAAAAAAAAAATATCTGCATTCTTTTAGAAAATGTGTTAATGTTGCGAGATTTGAACAAATCTCGGCTGGTTAAATTGTGTCCTGCTGTAATGCTCTCGGAGACTGTGCTTACTGCTAGCCTTCAATCTTCTGCCCTGCTCTGGCTTTTATAGGCCTGTTTACGGAGGTGGTTTTCGATCTCCTCGCGGAACACCAGCATGCCCAAATGAGAGTGAGAAGCTTCGTTCATTGCTTTGGACTGGATGCACATGCGGTACTGTTCTGGCGTCAACTCGTCTGCACAAAGCTTCTCATGCCACAGATGGAAGAGAGCTGAAACGGGCGTGCGCATCACGATCAGCTCGCTCCTCAGATACTTCCTGTACAAATGGACATCCTCCACTCCCCAACCCTTCACCTCCAGATCAAAGCCTCCTGGAATGATAAGCAAATATAGATGATCCAAAAATATAATAAAATCTAAAATCAGACGGTACTCGGTTGCATTGCAGCTCACCGATAGTGAGGAAGTCCGAGCGATACTGACACGTCATGCCGAATCCAAAGTCCCTCCAGAATCCAGCATCTTTTTTATGAATCTGCAAATGATACAATAGTGTTTCTTGTTAAATTATAGTATACTCAATTTACAGTATTAAGGGAATGGGAAGGAATGATTGCTACATACCAACTGATGTTCAATGGGCGGAGTCAATTCAAGATTTCCATAGACTATGGCAGGATTGTATAAACTAAACACTACTGGATAGAACACTCGTTTGCCTTTAGTGGAAAGATAAAGGATAGAGTGTATGTATAAAGGAGAATACTAAAAACAGGATAAAACCACACACATGAAAAATTCTCCCAGTGTAGAATACATTGCATCAAAATCTTTATAGTAATCCCAATCAAGAGAAGTCCACAAATTATACACAAACATTTATGTTCAAATTACATACCTGGAGCTGTATTGAGACGGCACGTGTTCAGGAATTCGTGGTTGAAATAAATATCGACGTCGCAGAAAAACATCAGCACATCAGTCTCTTTTTTCCATGCATGAGCACCAATGTCCAATCCCCTGCCACGGGAAAACTCCTCGTCCACAGGGATTAGAGTGTAGTTCATGAAATTCTCCTCGCTTAGAAAAATGTGACAAGCAGATGAATACAAACAATGTTAAACGATGGCAAATGCATAATGAATAATTAACCGTTGTTGGTGACAACCAGCCAGTTGCATTGTGGACAGAAACATTGTACAACACAAACCTGGACATTTTTTGCAAGGATGACGTGACCTCTTGCAAGCCATCTTCACCGAAGTAGACCACTGTAAGATGCACTCGCTTGTCCTGATGTATACACACCTCCCTGCAGAAAACCGTGTCTGGTTATTATTGCGGAATAATTTTATTTTGATCGCCTGACTTAAAAATAAATAAATAAATAAATCATTCTTTTGCAGTTATTGGTGTTAAATGTAACGGGGGAGAAAAAAAAGACCTAGATAAAAATTTCTGAGCTGGGGCAACAATTTTACATATTTATCAGAGTAACTTAGTCTACAGTCTATTCTACTACGCTTACCTGAAGTTGTGTAGAAACTGAGTAAAAGCTTCTGTTCTGCCTGACAGAGGCACTATAATATTGATGACTGTGCTGCCTGTGTCCACGGACGTGCTCCTCACTTTCATTAAGGGGCCGAATGGACGGAAGAGAGTTACGTGGCGGAATTCATGGGCATTATCCTTCGCAAAATACAACTCGTACTGTGTTCCTTTGTCCCGCTCAGTCCTGTAAAGCCCTGGAAAGCATAAGAGTGTGCATAAAAGTTGCAAAGTTCACAAAATGTTCGGTTTATACAAACATTCTCCTAAACCCCTAAAAAAAAAGTACACATTTAAAACACAAATAAGTATCTGGAGTAAGTCCACGGTGACCAGTTGGAACTTCTTACCCTCGACAAAATGGCTCTCCGTGAAGGTCTGCCTCTGCATAGGGATGTCCTCCTCCTGACCGTCCTCTTCATCAGGGTTGTTTAGAATATCAAGACCTGCCTCGATCACCTCGACCAGCTCATCTCGACGGTCCTTGCGTACAGGCTTTTCTTCGGGATGCCGAGTGAGACCCATCTCCAGCTGATAAACCTTTGTTGTGGTGAAACTTTCAAATGGGACTAGAGCATATTCACTGGGGAGCCTCGCTCCTGTATTGACCTCGGCCTTATCGATCTGCGAATGCAGGAATTCCAACAGGTCACTGGGTTCCTGATCTTTGCCATCAATCAGGCCTTGAATCACAGGGCTCTCTTTTCTCTCTTGCAGAGTCTTCAGCTTGTCATTCATCTCCTGGAGCTCCTGTTTAAGCTGCGCAATCTGCCTCTTGAGGCTGGCTGCTCGGCTGAGGTGCCGCTCCTCTTGCTCCTGGAGCAGCGCCTGATAATATTCTTTTCCATAAGGATCCACTGCAAGACCAGGCATTCCATGGCTCACATCTACAGGTGGTGTACACTCCAGAAGATAGGCAAAGAACAGGAAAACAAGAAGTAAAAATATACCCAGAAGGAGCCAGCGCACCCGGCCTTGCAGCTGCAGCCCTCGCCTGGGCATAGCGGGGAGAGGCACAGCGTTCTCCTAATCAGCCACACATCTTCAGGTCTGCTCTGGCAAAACCCCACTGTACGCACAGACGGTTTATATCATCCAGGACACATTTATAAAAAATTCATTTCTTGTTAAACAAATCCTGTGCAACGGACAAACAGTGGAGAGCGAGGAGTGCAGCGAAGTCCCACTCCTGCACTCATGCAGCATTCCTAAGGAATTTCGGCGTTCATATTCAGATTCCTCAAAAACGTGCAAATATTCGGCTTGTAAAGGAGCCTCTTGATCCAACTCAGAATGAAGGTGCCATCTGGAAAAACATGAGTAGAACTGGCATGAACAAAAATGTATCCTTGTGCTTTGTTTGGGTTGCAGAAAACTTTTGTTCCCTAGCAACATGAAGCACGGTTTATTTTCTCTGCTGAAAAAAAGAATAAATATCCTCTTGGGGGAATCTGGCTTTCATTTCCCTTTTCATGTTTAAGTCACTTTCACCTCAAAATGATACTGATTACTGGTTACTTATCGGCCGACACTGAAAGCTTTAACAGAAATGAAGCAGAATAAGGTGAATTCACATCACCTTTAAGTTTGATTTGCACTTCAGTCTGATCACATGTGAAAGAGTGTGTGCCTCCTATTCAATGTGTGAAGTAACAGAATATATTTAGAACCATATTTGTGTATGAGAAGTTCGGTTTTGTTTCCCTACATGCAAATACGTGCATGATTTCTCATCAAATATTACCATCAGTCTGCACAATGCCAATGAACAGCATCCAAAACGAGCACATGGGTTCTGTTAAGAGCTGAGGTTACACAACTGCAGTCCAGCATGATGCACATTGAGGAAATCATGTGTGGTAAATAAATAAATAAACTCAAAAACACAATCTGGAGCAACAACAGTCCTGAATCTTAGAGTTAATTCATACAGCAGTTGTAAACCCAGATGATGGAAGAAGATGAAGTTATTTTAGAGAATTGATCCGCAACTGATTACAAACACGACTTCCATTATTCCCGCCGTCAGCAACTTTCAGCAGAATGACTCTACCAATTAAACGCATATTCAGCCACATTATCATTCATAAACCTACAACGCGATGATGAACAGAGGAATAGGAGTGCAGAAGAGTGCAGAGCAGCTGAAAGTATCTTCGGCTAAGTCATGAAAAGCTTCGCGCTGAGAGAATGGACGGACGGACGCACACCCGTGTATGTTCCCTGAGCCGGAAATATTCATGCTGTAGTTCTTTTATTTAATGTAGCCCAGAAGCTGTTGCAGTTACTTACCTACATTTTAATGATTATCCCAATGCCTACTTTTTTATTTTTACATTTTAATTGCATGTGGAAAATCCAGCGCTGTAAAACGAACGTGAGAACTGAGCGCCACGGGGCACAAAACACGGAAGACACCGAATTAGGACCTCTTTCCGGTTGTTGAGTTATTTTTTTTATTGCTTTTGCAGCACTTCACAATAAAAGTAAACCTAGCGGTAATACCAGTAAAACGAGTTTATTTATATATTTAATTACTTTGGTTTAGGTGTGTGTGTGTGTGTGTGTATATATATATATATATATATATATATATATATATATATATATATATATATATATATATATATATATATGCTACACGTTTCAACTCTCAAAATTGTCTTCTGTCCTGCTGCTGGGACAGAAAGATGCTTTTTCCATCTAATTTGTATAAGGCTTTTGATAATAAATCTTGTCATACAGCAGCCTAAAAAAAATCTGACTATCGATTCAGATCCCTGGTGAGCAAACCTGAGGCAATAGTGGCAAACTTGAGTCAACATGAAGAAACCTTGAAAAGATCTTGGTAATACATCTTCTTCAGGCTGATCTTCTACCAGGATTATAAACCCTAACCCTTCCTGGTGGCTCTATGCTCAGCATTCTTCTACCGATATAACCCATGTCCCTCCTCTGCACATGTCCAAACCTTCTCAATCTCGCCTCCCTCACCTTGTCTCTAAAAACGTCCTACATGTGCTGTCCCTCTTATAAACTTATTTCTAATCCTGTCCATCCTGGAAAACCTCAACATCTTCAGCTCTGCTACCTCCAGCTCAGCCTCCTGTGTTTTCTCAATGCCACTGTCTCTAAACCATACAACATAACAGGTCTCACTCTAACACACTCTCCATTACTTTGCACTGCTGATCCCAGGTACCTGAACTCCTCCACCTTCTCCACCTCTTCTCCCTGCAACCGCACCACTTCACTGCCCTCCCTTTCATTCACACCATGTACTGTCTTACTCCTACTGACTTTCATTCCTCTTCTCTCCAGCGTGTACCTCCAGCTTTGCAGGCTCTTTTCAACCTGCTCCCCACTCTCACCACAAATCACAATATCATCCGCAAACATCATAGTCCACGAAGACTCCTGTCTCACCTCGTCCATCAACCTATCCATTACCACTGCAAACAGGAACGGGCTCAGGGCCAATCCTTGATGCAATCCAACCTCGACCTTGAACCAGTCTGTCATTACTACTGCACACTTCACTGCTGTAACACTGTCCTCATACATGTCCTGCACCACCCTCACATACTTCTCTGACACACCTGACTTCCTCATACAATACCAATTAACCAGATGAGATTATACACTGAATAAAAGGTGACACCTGGGTATTTACTGTTTGTCGAAAGTGCAGATCATGAGGATTTCCATGTGCACGAAACCATTAGGCTGCTTTGTTTTAATGCTGTTATTAGTGTGCGCTATTCTATGTAATAACCATCCTAATTATTTACTGTCCTGGGCAATGTCTTTCCCTGTTTCGTATCATAAAAAAGTCTGAAGAAGTAATATTTAATTCGTGTGCAAAAGGCCGTTTAACAAGTTGTAGAATTGCACCGGCGCTCAAACACTAAAAGAGACCCTTATTATGAAGACAAGCAGCACGAGCTCCCGGAAGAGACGCCTTTCTCCGGCAAGCAGGAAGCGGCAGATAGCATTAGCCGCCGCGAGTAAATGTGTAGCGTTGTGTTTACAGGCGCAGAGAAAGTGTGTTAATTGGATTTATTTGGTGCGTGTGCGCGCGTGTATTCCATAGTTTTTGCTGTTTATGTTAGTTATTACTCATGACGCGGTTAGCGGCTAGGTAATGCTACGCTACGATGCTAATATCGATTAATATTACATATCTGCCGAGTTACAATGTATATAATCATAATGTTTATATTGTTTAGTGTTTTATGTTGATAAATAGTGAAAGTAGATCCTATTTAAGAAGTTATTGTTAGTTATACAAATCAATATGTTATGTGATGTTATTGTATGTGAGCAGCAGCATATAGTTATGTGTAAATAATAACAGTTCATTATAGTGGCTGCCATTATCAGAAGTAAAATAAACCACACATGCATTTACACGTGTTCCCATTCAGAAACTGATCAGAATCAGGTTTATTGGCCATGTGTGTTGACACACAAGTATCCAGCTGTTGGTACTTTGAGAGTCATTAACAGCTGGAACCAAATTCCTTGTGTGTGACAACAGACTTGGCCAATAAACCTGGTTCTGGTTCTGGTTCTGATAAGCGCTCCTCCTATCTATGAGCCCAATGTGCTCTGGTTAAGACAGGGTTCACTGATTCTACCTCTAGTTCGTTCACTGAATGTTCTGGATCCTCGGGCGCATCACATCATTCTCATTTCCCTTACAAGCATATCCGACCATGTCCCTTAATTCCTTCTGGAGGACACAAAAGAAGTTTTATAGAGTCCATCACTGCTGTACTCGAATCTCTGTTATTGGTCAAGGCATACGTAAAAGCTGAGTCCTCTGAGTCCTTAGCTTTGTGTTTAATCCTTAGCGCTGTGTTTAATCCTAATCCTCAAATCTGTGGTTAGTCCTTAGCCCTGTGTTTACTCTTTAGCCCTGTGTTTGGTCCTTAGCTCTGTGTTTGATTATCCTCAGATCTGTGTTTATTCCTTAGCTCTGTGTTTAATCTTTAGATCTGTGTTTAATAATCCTCAATTATTAATGTATATAGTGGAATAACGATAAAATACATTTGACTTGAAATTTTCTGAATGAATTTCCTGTTTCTGCAGCTCTGGATAAAATATCATTGGTGTTAAAGGTATTAAAAATGAAAGAGATGGAGAGAGGAAAGGTAAAAGGAGATGGAAATGGAGAGAGAACTGATATGGATCATATTCTCGTTCAGTTCTCAAATGACTACCTTCAATTTCCCTCAAGATGACAATATTATTGAATCATTTTCTTAGATTTTTTTTTTGTAGTGATGCACTGGTTCCCATGGTCTTACAAAACTAATCTGTCCAAATAGTACCAAACAATTACACTCTATAATGGATTAATTCAGCATTTTGTTTTCTATGAATGTTATCACTGATTCAGTAGGCAGCAGCTGCTCAATTAGAACAAATGTCTTGGCATTTCTGAGCAGAAGATTATATTTGTAATTCAGTGTCAATTTAATCAGTGATTTGCATGATTTTTTTTTTTTTTATGAAAGTAGTGTTTAATATTAAAGTATAATGTTTTTACAGTAATACAAGAAGGGAATGCTTCAGGGTAGCACTGTATATTGGGTTTTAATGCACTGATTGTATTGTATGTATAATATATAGTTTGTAGCCTATTATTGAAGATCATTGCCATAATGTGAAAACAAAGGCAAAAAAAAAAAAAGGATTGCTTTTACCAGTTTTATTGATTTCAAATGAATAATGTTATGATAATATAACAAGGAATCACACTCATTTGCATTAGAATGGTTGCACAAAGAATGCCTTCACAAGAAATAAAAAATAACTGGCCATGAGACACTGAATCAGTACATTCACACTGTTTAAAGTGAGATTAACGTTCAGAGGTATCACAAAAATCATGGGTAATTTTGGTGACAGATTTCAGTGGTATTCTTCTTTTGGCAATTGGGCACAAGAAACACTTTGTACTTCACTATATGGCCTTTGTATTCGTTCTTTGTACAATTATTTGGCAAAAGAAATCTACAGCAGGTGATGGAAAAGAAGTTCCCTTTTCATTTCTGGGCTGAGATTTGATTTATATTTCTAACTTGAGGTTATGTTCAAAGCGAAACAGGCACTTGAAAGACACTGAAGATGCACATTAAACTGTGTACACAGTCATGCAGTGATATAACATTGGTTACAGGACCTCAAGGTGAAGATACCTAAACACTGTCTATAACAGTGTGAGTTATTCCAGCCAATTTGCAGTCAGATGCCTCTTTATACAGAATGCTAAACGTGTCAGAAATAAAAGGGAACCAACTTTAGCATCATATAACTTATATACAGTTTAATATACATTTACACATTTTTCATCATTTGTTTTTTTAACTATCGAGCTTGTCCATAATTTTTGCAGGAGAAGGCAAAGCCATCCAGTTTGCATAAACACTATCATTGGCATATCTTGTAAATTCTGGATTAGTTGCATCAAGTCTGTTGAGTAGTACCGGGCTCTTCTCAGGCCAGTTCGGGTATGACATGCCTAAAAACGAAAACATATCACTGTTTCTGAACTGAAGGAAAAAAAAAATAGAGGGCAGACAGTAAGGCTCTCAAATGAAACTTATTTGTTGTTTGTTGTTTGTTTTCAACACCAATATTTAAATGTATGTGTGCATGAGAGATGTTTTTGGATCCAGTATTTACATGGAGTGTTTCTACATTCATGCAGTTACCTACTGTGATGTTTTTGTTATCCATGTTTTGTCTTTACCTAATGTCTATTTATTTTGGAATACCAACGCAGCTTTTTTTAGTATGCAATCTTTAAATTTTTTTTTCAGATTATCGGGGCATTAGAATGACTGCATAGGAAGTATGTTTATTGCTAAATACACCAAATGACTAACGTGTAAAGCCTTGCTTGTTCAATCATAATGGAAGAGTTTGATTAAAAAGCCTTACTGCTTCTCTTTTCAGCATTTTAAACCTTCTATAAACACAACTTCTGTAATATGTCAAAGATATTACAGAGACCGTCAGTATGTGATTCATACCAAACAGATTTATTTGATGGGACCTGTTTCAAATGTATACCAAATACAACTATAAATCAAGGTGGAATTGAGTCAGTGAATACAAAATAAGTATCTGAAACATGAACTTATACAAAATGTTTATCATACTTAAATTTAGTTCTTTAAATAGGAACTAATGTGAACCTGGGAATGTGTTTGTGTACATCAGAAACAGGTCCAAAATCAGAAATCTGATCATTTACACCACATACTATCTTTCAAAATATCAGGAAGTTTTTAGACACCTCTCACTTTCATGCCATTAGCACAATCACAGCACATCCTCCCTATGGAAGCCATTCAAAGACAAACAGATTCGATTATTATATTTGTTTGTTTTAGAATCGAGTGAATGCATGGGAAATTCTACCATAGAGCTTGTTTTCAATCCAAGTGGAAGGGAGGGTTCGAGGGAGAGGGGCGTTATTACAGTCCACTAGAGGGGTGTCCTCTTCGGACAGAGTGTCGTCATATAACAGGGCATCTGCTGGGGTGGAAGCTGCCAGATCCAGATAATCCTTTCAAGAGAAAAAAGGACAATTAAAACTTGAAAGAAACGATAGGCAGTGCTGAACAGTTTAGAAATTAATAATAATTAAAAAAAAGAATAATATTTGAAGAATTCTGATTTCTTTTAAAAAGCTAGTGGGATGCTAGTTACATTTTTGATACATTGCTTTGATTAAAAGAAAAATTGCTACTAACATGTTATTCTGTTGCTATAAAGGAGGACAGAGGGGTTTAAAACACTTACCTTGTGCAATCTTACCATTATGATAAAACATAAACAAAACAAGGCTCTTGGTTTTAGCACATGCTAATCAATAGTAAGCACTTTTAAAATGAACTGTTAAAACTTTAAAAGCTGAATAAGCAAAGATTTTGACAGTGTAATAAATCGTGTAGTGAAATGCAAGCAAGGTGGAACATATTTCCTAGGGCCATTTGCTCACCCACTCCTGAACTTCTTACATGACTTGTGTCAGCAGTATAGGAAGCATAAGTGCCATGAGTTGGTAAAATTGAAGCCCATGTCTGCTTAATTTTTTTTTTTTAATGCATATGCCTATAGTCATTTCTGTTCATTCTTACTCTGCTTTTCACCATCATCTTCTCCAGCTCTTTGCTGATCTCACTGAAGGTTGGTCTCTTATCTGGTTCTTGCTTCCAGCAGCGAAGCATCAGACTATACCTGTTAAACAAAAAAACACATTCATCAGCCATATGTCATACTCTTGCAGAATCATTTTTGTACTCAGTAGTGCCTATTTAATAGTTCAGAAGGTAAGCTATATTGGTTTTGTACATGATAACCTGCATGCCATTAGACGGATATCATTTGGATAATGATACTGAAAAGAATTAACCATGCTGATCAAGTAAACACACATTTCCTCAGTGCAGTTCTCGGGTTTTTCCATCCTGTAGCCAGTCTTGAGAAGATTAAAGAGCCGCTCAGGCGCAATTCCCGGGTAAGGGTTTCCACCCAGGGTCACAATTTCCCATAACAGCACCCCGAAAGACCAGCTTGAAATTAAAGAGGGAACCCGTTAGAAAACTGCCAGCACATATCCGGTTAATAGGAACAAATTTTAACACATAATACAGTATGTTAACTTACACATCACTTTGGGTGGTATATATATGGTCAAACAAGGACTCAATGGCCATCCATTTGACAGGGATACGACCCTTAAAAGTGGAAACACAATATGTAGTACAGATATTACTGTATTACCAAGTGCTTAACGGTGTCCAAGTGTTTAACGGGTATAAATAAGTTTAATAAAAAACAGGCAAAAGCATGTTTTTTCCTTATAAAAGTTCTACAAATCTGAAAAGTGATTTATTTGCAAACCCAGACAAATTTTGGGCATTACCTTGCTCCGCTTTACATAGGAGTCTTCCTCATAGACATCCCGCGACAAACCAAAGTCTGATATCTTCATCTTCCTGCCCTCTGCTACAAGTACGTTCCTGGCCGCAAGATCTCTATGAACAAGCTGCGAATAAAACAGCACTTGTAACTGTAAATTCTCTGAAAAATACTAAATATTCAAAACCATACACTCAAAAACACATACATTCTTTCATTCATTGTCTACAACTTAATGTTCCATGCAGAGTCACTAACAACAAAACACAATGATAAACATACCATCACAGTAAGGAACATGTTTAGAGTAGCAGGCCATGTTTTACAATGTGAGAGGGAACCTAAACGGCCAAAGGAAACTGACATGAAACTCCATGTAAAGAGTACCTCTAGCTGAGGTTCCAACCCTAGACGCAGAAACTGTGATATACCAACACTACCTGCTACAGTACATACACTTCCAAATTAAATAATCAAGGCACAATATACCTTCATTTCAGCCAGGTACTGCATTCCTCTGGAGATCTGCCAGGCGAACGATATGAGGTCTCCCATGGTCAGAGCTCTTTCATCCGGATTCTCAAGGTAGCTGGAGTTTCGGTTGGCATCATTGCCCATATAGCTGGGCCCTACTTTCCGGCTCTCTCTCAGAAAGTTTCGGAGCGATCCATACTTGGCATATTCAACAATCAGATACAGGGGACCTGGAAAGACAACAAGCAGGTAACAAATAATAACAAAAAAAGTCATTCAATTCTTTGAGGAAAATGATTATGAAGCATGAAATGCTGAACAATATATCATTCGTACCATCCTGGCTACAAGCTCCATACATTTTTATTACATGTGGATGGTTGACCTGCTTGAGCAAGGTGAATTCTGACAGAAG
This sequence comes from Silurus aristotelis, assembly GCF_946808225.1. Taxonomy (NCBI): domain Eukaryota; kingdom Metazoa; phylum Chordata; class Actinopteri; order Siluriformes; family Siluridae; genus Silurus; species Silurus aristotelis. Next base: position 21,599,422 of record NC_139577.1, on the reverse strand, counting down.
GTCACGAAGTTCACTGTGAGAAGCGTTTTCTGTAACAAATAAAAGGTACACATGTATAAAAATACATTCCCACAATTCATAATTTGTTCAGAGGTTATACACAAAGCCTTATTACACATATGTATTTGCACCAACATTTATCAAAGCTAATTCTCACAATTTATTTGGCCATCAAATTCAGGATTTTGATGCTATCTAATAATCATAATAGCTATCTTACCAGCTTATCCTTAAAATACAGGTAGTCGTCGACTTACGACATATGTAACTTACGACCGTTCGCCTTTACGACCACAATCGCTGGCCCCGGCGTGCAGCGGTGCGTACCGGCTTCCGGCATCATTTCACAGTACTGTACATATAGCCTACTCTACTTACGATCGATATGTCGGTCCCAGTTGTGGTCGTAAGTCGACGACCACCTGTATTCTACTTACTGTTTACTGCTTTTAATTAGAACACATAACAATGAATCAGAATCAATGATAAAATGTTTGGTAGCATACCAAGCTTTGTTACTGCTACACACACTATATATTAACCTAAAGTTAGCTAGCTTCCTATCAGATAGCTGATTGTAGGCACAGTAATATAATATAATAAAGTTTTTTTTTCCCACTTTGTTAGTGTTAATCCAGGCAAGTTTAGTTTTGCAAACTAATATCAAATTGCTCTCAGAGAATGCTCACTTCTTAGCTGGAAACATGTTACGCAGGTAAATGCAATGTTAGCTAGTTGCTAAATAAGTGCATGTGAGGAATATGCACTTTTATGATTGTTTAAGGGTGATAACAGCTCTGCATTGATTTTCAGCCCATGTTTTACATCAGATTCACTGTCAGTGCATTTAGGTGATGAATACTTATAACAATTTCTTTTTTTTTCTTCTTTATTGTCTTACCTTTTAACATTTTTACAGCTACAGTAGTGTATCCCGCCTTTCCTTTGAGCCGGAATGCTGTTGCTTTTACGACCTTCCCAAACTCTCCCTCACCAAGAGTTTTACCCAGGACAAGGTTCTTTCGTGGGAATTCCCACTTTGGATCCTCCTGTTAATGAAGTCAAAACAACATCTATGCCTAAAAAAATGCTTGTGTTTGTATTATTCCTGAACAATAATCAATATGAACAATAAAATATGGAGGAATTATGTAAAAACTCTTACAGGTATCTTGAAGGTGTCGATGGCCACCTGGTTTTCCATGGAGTCCAGAGATCCTCGTCGAACATTGTTGGCTGAGTAGCTGATAGGATAGGACTGGGCAGGCCTACGGAAAGTCATTTCAGCTGAAGCGATGGGAGGTTTGGGGGTGTTCTTATGATACCGGTGGATGAAGTAGGAGGAGAGGAGGATGGAGACGATAAAGGACAAAAGAACTGCTGTGGCTATGACAGTCTTACACATATCTTCACATATTGCCTCTGCATGAAAGATAAAAAGACACTAGATGTCACTATTAGTTTGGAATAGTTTGGATTAGTTTGTAAATCTAAGTACATCAATAAAACAGTCCAACACTATTCACATGAATAATGATTCACAGTCCAAACACAAGGACAAATGAGCTCACCTTCCATATCATCCTGCTCACAAAAGCACTTCTCCAAATAGCAGTAGCAGGTTCCATGCCCTGCCTTAATGCCAAGCATCAGGCCTTTCTCATGGCCTCCAATAACTGGCTCACCTAAACATGACAACAAAACCAGTAAGTATGTCTATCTAGCAACAACAGAGTAATCATTAACTCGGTCCCAAAAGCTGACAATCTGCTCACGAGTGCAATCCTGTGGACATATGGATATATTTTTCCTTTCAATCACATCACAGTAGCCGTCCGGACATGTACGCAGGTCTGGAGAACAAGTGGAGTAATTTGTTGATATAACTGTAAAAGAACAGTATGTAAAATTAGTGCACGGTGTAATAAAATCAAAATAAACAGACATCTTGTGTACATAATTTGAAAGCAAAACATTAATATTAATGAACATTCTTTGTAAATAAAACATTCAAAACAAGACACTGTAGCACACAGTGGTGCAGTCATTGATTATAAAGATTGATAATTAGACCTATTACCTTTTTCTGTGCCTTGTCTCCACTGACATCTCCCAGTGGGAGTTCCCAGGCCTCTGAATATCTCACACTCCCCATGCTGTCTCTTCTCTGCACAGGCCAAAGAATGCTGTCCTTCCATCCTTAAAGGATCTACTACAAAACACACACATTGAAGTGTCTGGACAATTGCCTGAACATTACACTCTAAAAAATACAAAATACACAGAAAGTTCTCTGCCTACTTCTTTTGTGCTCAAGTCTACAGTTGCTTCATTACAAAAAAAAGCTTGAATTAAACTATAGATAACCCACTTTTTAATTACTGTAGATTGTAAGAAATTTTCATCAAAACACTAAGCATGAATCTATTAGCTCTTTCAGGTAAAGAGAACAATGATTACCTCTGCCTTCGAAGATGATGATGACTATTGTTTTTGCCTCAAGCTGTTTATGCTTCTCATGAGCAACAAGCACATACTGCAGCTCCTGGCATTCAGGCCTGCGCAGCGGCTCTGTGTCATTTACATAGAGAACGCCAGACATGTACTCCAGATTCCGAGCCACATCAACCGCTGTGTAGCAGGACTGAGCATTAGCTGAGAGGTTCCTGTCACTCAACTCTAAATGGTATTCAATTTCTATACCCATGAACTTCAGGCAGTTGTCCACACATACTTTTCCAATCTAAAAAGAGACAGCCAGAAGGGACAGTCATTTAACAGTCATATTTTTATATATGCCTCAATTTTGATTAAAAGGTAAGTAATTTATTTTGTGAACATTTCCCTATTAATGGGAGAGATAGAGTATGACTTGTAAACAGCACATATAGTGCTTAAGTGGGCAAATGATCCTGATTTTAAGAATAAAAATAAGACAGTAACTTTAACCAAGCACCTGAGAGTAGGTCATTGACTTCCGAGACAGCACAAAGAAGTAAGTGATATTACTAAAGCTAATAGGAACAGCCAAAATAGTAACATTGAAATGCAGCATCACAGTTCCCTCAGGGCCGTGAAATGTAGTGTCGTTGACCAGATAGTCCAACTGAAATGAGCGATTCTCATCTACTGGAATGTTCCTTTTGAGACGCAACTCTGTACAAGGACAAAAAAAAAAGCAAAAACAATTATATTTACTGTGAATAAGTCACAGCGACTAATTAGCCTAAATCAGACAAGTTGCTTTAGCATCCTTACTGTACTTATAGACTGTCCCTCGAACGTTGCCAAAGATGAGCTTTTCCTCACTAAAGTTCTGTTCAATGGTAAATGTGTTTTTAATCCAGGAGTCATTAGTCAGTAATGTCCATTCATACTTATTCTGGCTCTGTTCCTTGTGATAGGCAGAAGTCGTGTCTCTGTCGTAAACAAACATATTGCCAAATACAGCTCCCTGCAATAGTAAAGAGACATTTTTAGACCTATAGGTAGAGGCAACACAAGGTTAAATGTTCAATGCCAATGAAATAAAATGCAATTTGTCTTATAAAATGTGTAAATCATAAATTATACGCAGAATGATTGCAATCATTTTTATTTAATAGTTTCCATAAAACATGAATGACTTCACATCAAATCAAAAAGACACACAGCAGCTTCAGTGCACTGCTTACCTCACTGCGGCTAAACGCTATAAGCACGTCCTCAGTGTCTGTGCCATTCACATAGGGAGGACTGTCATCCTCATCATATATAATGATATTCAAAGTAGTCACAGCAGTGTGTGATATTTTTTCTGTTTGTACTGAACACACTATCGACAGATTATAAACCTCCTTCACCTCACGATCTACAGGTGCTGTGACTATCAGCTCAGAAGTAGAGACATTGACTGCAAATGGCACTGGAATCTCTGCACACAACAACATAAAAATAATTTATTGGTAAAGCAATTGTTTAGGCTGTAAAGAAGAAAAAACTTTTTCGCAAAATGCAAAATGTGGTATGAATGTAGTTCTCATCATTGTCATCATCAATTGTATTTTTTTGTATGCTATTTGACCATAATGGTGCAACAACAACAACAACAACAACAACAACAACAACAATAATAATAATAATAATAATAATAATAATAATAATAATAATAATAAAGTATCTTTTCTCATGTATTTTGTAAATTAATTTGCTTATATATGTAGAATATTAAGATTTATAAAATATTATTCTTTTATAATTATAGAGTTGTTATGAGAAACACTAAATTATCCTTCATAACCTTTGTGGTCTCAGAGATAAAATAGTAAAACCAAAATAAATATTAAATATTAATATTAGTTTTTTTGTGGCTGACATCTGCCATTCTAAAATAATGAAGGTTAATGGTGAAAACCAGCCTTAATTTGTTGAAGTTACCTGTTTCCAGGCTGTAGCTGATGGTGTAGTTGGGGCAGAGGTCAGCAAGGGTAAAGCGACGGAGCTGAAGCAGAGGTCCAGGCAGGCGGTTCTCTTTTATATGAGTTTTTATCTCTTGAACACGTGAACACAGTCTTTGTCTCGTAATTTGGCCACATGTGGGCGCTGTGGCATTGAAGAATGTAAGACTGACCTCCACATTATTCAACTTTGTGCACTGCGTTTTCACAGGGGCTGCTGACACTTTCAGGGTCAATCTCTTGGTCTTTGTAGGCCAACTGCTAGCTAGAAGACGTACAATCAAAACACATGAAAAGGCACTTAAAAAGATTTCTGACCAGCTTCTCAGATATTACAGAAGCAAGACAACTTTTAGCTATCCAATTAAAAGAGCTGTATTAAAGTTGACAATAAATAAATAAATATATATATATATATATATATATATATATATATATATATATATATATATATATATATATATATATTTAGTGGACTTCTTTTAAACTTACATATTGACTCAAAGTCAGTCCAATCCAGAGTTTTGTTCATGTAGATCACTCCCATGGCAGTGTCGATATGGAACCATGATGCATAAGGAACAGATTTCTGGAGCGTCCACCAGTACAGGCAGAAGTATGGCTGCTCTGAAGCTCTATCCTGCATGGCGTGCACCTGCAGCACTGGTGTACCAGCTGCCTGGCCAACATAAATGTCCTCTGAGTATGTTTGAGGAAAGTAAAGTCCCCATGAGCCTGCAGCAAATACAAAAAGCCATAAAGAAACATGAAGTTTGAAAAGCCAGAACCAACAGGGCTTTTTATATTTGGCTATGAATTAAAAAAGGAGAACAAACTAAAATTTTGTATTATTTTCTGTAAACACTTTATTTTTTGCATGTCTTTTTTTTTTTTGTCTTCTCAGTAGCATATTGTAGAGCAAACCAAGAAATGGGCAGGATGTTAAATGTCTTTTACAATAGCATGAATTGCAGGGAAATATTTACCCTTTTAATAAAAATACAGTTAAATGCATTCTAAGAATTAATTACTAGCAGCTTGTGATCCAGATCGAAACAGCAGCAATGTGGCTCACATGTAAAGCAGCTATTAACTCATGAAAATGCATTCTGGACCAAACAAGACTGAACCAGATTTGAGGCATGGGCCAAATCCAAGCACCACATTGATTTGGTGAAATTAATATCGCACTGTATCGTAGTGCTTTTGAGCTTTAGGTACACATATACATTTCTTGACTTGATTCAGATTTGGGCCAGGTGTAAGTTTTGACTTGACTTTATTATAGATGGCCTTATCTGTAAGAAACATCATATAAAGTTATACAATTGTATTATAATTAAAAACTGGAATAGTTGATATCACATACTGAACAAACAAAGAGCACATTTTTAACTTTTGTTTCATTTGATTCTAGTTAAGCCTTATAACACTTCACCTATTTACTGTTTCCTTCAAATACAGAAGATTATGGAGCTTCGTACTTGACAAATGTCTCTGAATATTAAATTGTATATTTGAGATTTACAACATCAAACCCTAAATTCAAAGCTCAAAAAATTCAAATTTAAAAAATGTAGTTTTTATGTATTTTATAATGTTATGATAACAATTTTGAAGGCAAAAGTCAACCTGTAGCAATTTCTAAACTAAGGGAAAACTTGCAAAAATATGTATATGTATTAAATACACCACAGAAAAACACAGATTTGTAACGAATGTGATATGCGATGCATATGTAACTCACATATTTAAACTTTTGTTGGTTTCTAGTCTCGATAGAATTATCTATGTGCTAATTATATATGTGTCCTATTTTACAACTGGATCACACATAAAAACAAGTGAGTTGCTCAGTGAAATCAAGAAATACATCCTTGTTTTAGATTAAGTACTTTAGTGAATGACAAGCAAAGTAGTATCTCATATGACATGAACAAGCCTATTAATGAATTTCTCACATGTCAATATAATGTGGTTTCCGTTTCTCCTTGTATTCACCTTGGGAAGTTTAATTATGGTGGATAACATAATACTGTGAAGAAATGAATCATTACCTACAGTGGGACAGTGAATATTGGGGGATGGGTAATCTATAAAACACCATAACAGCCCCATGCGCTTTACTGGAAATTGGAGAGGCGAGTGTTCGGTCTGTAATTATATCCCTCTTGTGTTCCTGTCCGACGGCTGTGGGCAGCTACTTAGGAACGTAGTAATATCATTAGCAGACATAGAAACTAGATTTTCTATTTCTGTTGTTGTAGTTTAGGCTTTGGCTCTGGTTTCAGACACTGATTTGATTTAACTGTGCTGGGATGACAGGAGGTCGGATTGATGGATACAAGGCGTACCTTCCTGAAGAATGGAGATACTCCCAGATGCACACTCCAACCTCTTTTATTAAAAGCCTTGCTTAGACACAGACAAACATCAAAAGGAATGCAGTTACTTCGCAAGCTTTGTGTCATTGCTCAAGGTAGCTGCTTCACTATATTGAATTGTTTATCTTATAAACTTGGTCAGTTATTTTTGTCACATAAGAAGAAATTCTCGTAGGTTTCTCCAGCGCAATATGAACATATTCCCAAAGATAAATGTTAAAAAAAAGAAATATTTTGAATTTGTCAATAAATTTTAAGTAAATCAGAAATGAATCTCACTGTGTGGGTTTGAAGGAAAAAACCCAAAACAAATAAAGGCAACAATAAAATTTTGGTTGATAGTATTTTTGATATAATATAAAATATGATGCCATTTCAAATACCACTGATGCCTCCAGAGTGCCCTATGGCTGCAATGGAAAAAGAAAGATAATTCAGTGAACGCTAAAAACTTGTAGTTTAAAGTAACAATGTGGCATGCTAACGTTATGGTAGACATACGTAAGAAAACTTGCAGCATTAAGTTACGCTGCATCCCTTTGCATGGCGAGTAATTAGCTGGTTGTAAGTGGTAATTGATTTTAATGTAATTTCAAGTATTCACATTAAAACTCCATGGCTGTGATTATCCACTGCACATGGTCTCCACAGTATTATAGCCTTGATTATAAAAATAAGAACTATACTGCGTGTATCAACCTGACTGTCATAGTAAGATAGATGTAATGTTTAGCCTGATGTTAGCTATGAGGGAAGCAAATACTCCATTAACTGCCATTGCCCCAGACACCAAAACATGCACAAAAATTACACATTGCATTGACGTGGCTTGCAGCTTGGTAGGTGTCAAAATATTATTTGATAGCCTTATTCTAGATCACTTTGCATTTGTAATATTCTCTCTTTTATATCTTTAGATATGTATTTTATGTATTTATTCATTTGCTGATTTATAGCCATGTGACCATTACAGGCTGAAATATATGGTAAAGGAAACTCAACTGAATCTGCTTATCATATGGTGAGAGTATGGAGAGTGAATAATAATAATAATAATAATAATAATAATAAGAAGAAGAAGAAGAAGAAGAAAAAGAAAAAGAAGAAAATGAATAAGAGAATAAAGAAGAAGAAGAATATCACAAATTACACAAGCTGGATAAAAAAACTGCATAAAATCTGATCATTAAATTATAAATTATTGATGTTCTGACAAATAATTTTTGGAGTAATTACTCTGAGCAGTTAGCTGGAAGACTGCAACTACACAACTTATAAAACAGTAGGAAGCATAAAAAAAGCTTGTCTTAAGACTTGCTAGTCTTTATAACTACGATACAGACAAGGTAGTGATTGACATCTGGGAGTATGTTCAGGCCTCTGGCTTAGTAAGTGTTCCAGCAGACTGACATTGTCACAACAGTGTCTGTCATATTAGCATATTAACATTCTATAATGTCCAGTTGTGATGTTGTTACCATCATAAGCTTTAGAGTATGACTCACAGCAGCACAAGACACCATATGTCTATTTTTTTAACTATAATTTTTCACTTTGAGTTGCATTTTTTGTTGTATGTTTTCTTTTGTAAAAATTTCTGTGGCTTGTCTTCTTCTTCTTCTTCTTCTTCTTCTTCTTCTTCTTCTTCTTCTTCTTCTTCTTTTTTTCTTCTTTCGGCTGCTCTCATTAGGGGGTTGCCACAGTGGGTCATCCATCTCTGTACCCCCTTGTCCTCTACATCTGCCTTTTTCAAACCAACTACCTGCATGTCTTCCCTCACCATATCCATAAACCCTCTTTGGCCTTCCTATTTTCCTCCTTCCTGGCAGCTCCATCCACAGCTTTCTCCCCATGCTCCTCATCTGCACATGTCCAAACCATCTCAATCTCGCCTCCCTCACCTTGTCTCCAAAACGTCCTACATGCGATGTCCCTCTAATAAACTTGTTTCTAATCCTGTCCATCCTTGTCACTCCCAATGAAAATCTCAGCATCTTCAGCTCTGCCACCTTCAGATACCCTTCTATCACAAATCACTCCTGCCACTCTTCTCCACCCACTCCACCCTGCCTGCATTCTTTCTTCACTTCTCTAACACACTCTTCATTACTTTGCCCTGTTGACCCCAGGTACATGAGCTCCTCCACCTTCACCACCTCTTCTCCCTGCAACCGCACCACTCCACTGCCCTCCCTCTCATTTACACACATGTACTGTGTCTTACTCCTACTGATTTTTATTCCACTTCAGCACATACTGCCACCTTTCCAAGCTCTTCACCAACTGCTCCCTATTCTCACCTCTAATAACAATATAATCTGGAAACTCCTGTCTGACCTCGTCCGTCAACCTGTCCATCACCACTGCAAACAAGAAAGGGCTGATCTGATCTGATCCTTGATGCAGTCCCACCTCCACCTTGAACCAGTCTGTTGTTTCTACTGCACACTTCACTGCCATCACACTGTCCTCATAAATGTCCTGCACCACCCTCACATACTTTTTTAAAACAGCTGACTTCCTCCTACAATACCACAACTCCTCTCTCGGCACCCTGTCACCTCTTCTCTTAGCCTGGTATCCACATAACTTCACATAACTTCATGGTGTAACTGATTAACTTTATTTCCCTGAAGTTACTGCAGGTCTGCACATCTCATTTATTCTTATAAACTGGTACCAGCACACTCCTTCTCTATTCTTCAGGCATCCTCTCACCTTTCAAAATCTTGTTGAACAATCTGGTTAAAAACCCCACTGCCATCTCTCCTAAACATCTTCATGCTTCTACCGGTATGTCATCTGGTCCAACTGACTTTCCACTCTTTATCCTCTTAATCGCTGCTCTCACTTCCTCCTTTCTAATCCTATCCACTTCCTGCTTCACCATTTTCACATCATCCAACCTTCTCTCTCTCTCATTTTCCTCATTCATCAGCTGCTCAAAATACTCCCTCAACACACTCTCCTCACTAGTCAACACATTTCCATCTGCATCCTTTATTGCTACAACTTGCAGCACATCCTGTCTCATTTTTATAATTACTAATCAAATAAGCACATTATCACATTATAGTTTAATGATTACACATTATAATATTATGAATAACAAAATTGTCAGAGAATGTTGAAGACTGAGAGTGTTATATTACATATTGAGTATTTTACAGTATTGTATATTGTATTGTATAGTATTTACAATACTTTTACATTATAATAAAGGTTTTGTAATAAGAGCAACAAGCTGGCCTGACTCACATTTAGAATAGACCATTAAACCAATTGATTATTACGCTTAAATAAATGTAAATGCATTTGTATGGCTAATTGATCATAAATATGCAAAGTATAGCCACAGCCTGAATCATAAACGTAAATATGGTGCAGCCTATTGTGTTGATTTCAGTTCCTATGCAAATTGAGTGTAAACTCAATAGGTGTAGAAACACTCAGACACAGGATATGGGGTCAAATACTTGCAGCTTGAAAGTGTATATGTTTTCTTTGATATGAATGAGGTCACATTCCCTAAAAAATCTAAACCCACTGCAAACTGATACGCATTCCAGAACAGCAGTCTGACTGCACAAGACCTCACAAACACGCAGCATATATGTGCAGTCTCAATAAATGACAGTAAGATTGGTGTATTGGCTGCTCAGCGAGTAAGTCGGATGATGAGGAACGCCCTCTGGATCGGTCAGGACAAAGACAGGAACTTGATTAGCTGGATGTATGCTCTGCCAGAGAGATTTAGCATCTATGACATCATGAGCTGTTACAGAGAGAGGGGCTTTTACTTGCCATTCTCTCTAACTGAACAGAAAACGGAAGCAGGCAGAAAGTCCGAGGAATCCACCATCTCATAATCCACTTTCCAGTCAAAGAGTGCTATTCATGTGATGTTATGTGTAAGTACTAAGATGCATTTACTGCAATTATCTGTTGTTCCGTTGAAGCAACATGGCTGCAGCTGAAATGACTCAAAATTACTACATTTGTTTAGCAATCATAATCATAACTCCATGTTCGTTCCTTACTGAAACACAGCAGTTGAGTATAAATGGACTGGTTTGTTTGCTATAGGCAGCGGAGGTCATGAAACAAAGTACTGATCTGTGGGAAAACAAGGTCCATGCCCTTTCATTCAAGGTCAGTACACACAGCCAGTGTCGCCAAACAGAGGCTGACTGGAAGTCAAGTATTTAGTCTGACAGCTGGTCAATCAATAGCTATAGTAATCAAGACCGACAAAAGTTAAAACTCTTCCTCCCCTCAACCAAATGCACATTACCTTATCAGCCACACAACAAACAACCTAAAGAAAACAACGATAAAATAAGAGATAAGATGTTTCTGATTTTTTTGTTTTTTTAATGATTAAATTCTACTAATCGAGCTATAAAAAAATAAAAATTCAAACAAATCAGTGTTACTAAATAGTCTTAAAGCAAATGATGACGACTGTGTATAATATGTGTATAATATAGCAAAAAATCATTACCCTGCCACTGCAACGATTTAATTAACTAAAAGGCTGTCAATTAAGCTGCAATTCAATAAAGGACTGTTATTATTGATCATTATGTTCCAATTTCCCTGCACCATATTCAAAGCATGCCAGACCTATTCTCCAAAAATACACAACAGTTGAACGATTCTTTGTGAATTTTAATGCAATATTCCTGCAAGCACTTACTCTTATTAAACACCTAGCACAGAGTTTGTTTTGTGACCTGACTACAAATTTATATATTTAAAAAAAAATCACAAGCGGAATAATACAATAAACAAAATTCAGTCTTAACCTGATTTAAGGGCTTTAAAATGTTATACAAGCAAATGGCTGCATTATTAACTTTTTATTGAACAGTCATGGTTTTCTAAATAAAAACAGGCAGGCATTTAAATGTAATACCAATGTAACCACTATCGCCATCAAGATAAGCAAGGAATAAAATGTATCAGGAATAGACATCACTCATTAGAAAAATCTAATTTAAAGTCTGCTGTTGGATTGGGCTCCAAATTTAAATTTGGTTTCCAAGCTCTCTTGGGATTGCCTAGGACATTAGGACTCACAAATGAGAAACCTTTACGCAACATGTTGTATTCAATGCCATTATTATCAGGCCAATTACCAGCAAATTGAATCTAGAGTTTAGATGGACTCAAAGATAAAGGGGCTACAAGGACACAAACAAAGAGCACAAACAAGAATTTTGAGGTTGTGATCCATGTGATAATCCATTACTGTATAAATGAAAGGCACTTCTAGATTGCTGTGATAATTACCCCCTCTGTGCCAACCTGTGACCTGCTCATGCATTTTACCATAAGCAACCGCTGAGTTTTAATTTCCTGACTCCATGGATGAAATTGTCCACTTGGTAATTTTGCATGAGCCAATAGGTCTAAAAGACTGGACCATAGAGAGCCATTTTGTGAGGAAATGTGGAATGAGAACTAAATGCAATAAAAAACTAGAATACTAAACTATACACAGTTAAATATTGTTTCAGTATTCAGTATCATAGACTGATTGAATTATCATGTCTCATGGACATAAAAAAGAATATTCAATGCTTAGTCCTATTTTTTTTTTTTTTTATTAATTCCAAAGATATAACATCAGCAAAGCTGTTGTGATTGTTGTTCATTGTTGTAAATGATCACTCAAATGCCTCACCAACCACTGGAACATAACGTGTAAAGACTCGTGTAGTGAACAAGAGCTCCAAATGCCCTTGGGACATAATTTCAATCAATGTCTCCTTGTGCCTACACCAGAGCAAATTAGATTTTACTGATGCATGGAATGGAAATGTGACCCTTAACTAACTAAAAGATCAGGGATGGAGCTCCAAAAGGTACAGCAGCCCACATGCACCACATAGTTTCCTCAGACACAATGCTACATGACAATTTCACCCCAGATGAAGGTTTTTTCAATAATACCAACAGCCTTTTACCTAGATTTGATGGTTTTGAAATGAAAAGAAACCACAATGCAAACTGAGAAATGTACTTTAGAATCACAATGCTCAAAATTCATAGGTATATTGGTTAAATAATCTGCTGATCTCATAGATTAGGGGTTTGAATATAAAATGTTTACTTAGCCAAAATATCTTTGTCTGTCTAAAAATGTGTCGTTTTTTACCCGTACAATACAATTCATTCCTTTAAAAGGATACTGTTTTGTCAGGACCTTTCTAGAAGTTTCATTTAAAGTGTTTTGGTATTAGAAAATCACATTACAATCCATGTACTGTATAAGGACTGTCAAATCAATAGCAAATATGGTGGTGGATTTTGGACAAGGTTTAATAGTTCATTAAATTGCAAAAACAACAGTTTGGTTAGTGAATTTAGTTTTATAAAGTGCATATATATATATATATATATATATATATATATATATATATATATATATATATATATATATATATATATATATATATATATATATATATATATATATATATATATATACACACACACAATTTTAAGGTAAGCATGGATTCATCAAAGTATTTCTACAATTTGTGTGATGTACTGTTTAAAAACAATGCTGGCAATGTAAGTGTAGCAAATAACAGAGAAGTCTCTTCTCTAAAATGCAGTCTAATCAACATTGTATTTGTGCAATCATATAAAAAGTGGTGACGATAGCAAGAAAATCAGCAAGATTTACAAGCTCTCTGAAAGCAACTCAAGACACAAGCTAAACTAAATCATATAATGTAATAAGTAAATAAATCAAATAGTGTCATGCATCAAATAAGATTTATTGGCCTGCTCTGTCTCAAAAGCAGGAGCTGCTGATGAACATGATTGTTTTAATGCAGATGTGTAAAGGGGCAACTGTTTTTGTTTAGTTTTAACTTATTCAAATCTAAATCCCTAATAAGCAAGTTGACATGAAGTAGAAACCTCGAGTAGAAGTAATCTCAGTAGGGAACCTCTCCTCTTATAGGGGACACCAGATAGTGGGGATATGATTCCACTATTACAGAGAAAAGACAACAATCATACATCTGTTAAAAGGACATATGCTGCATATGTACATTACTCCAGGTCTGAGTATGAGTATGATTCTTGTGTTATGTTACGGCATATACCTAAAACCTAACATTATCATTATTACCATATAAACCATTATCATTATTTTCATGTAAATAATAAACAGCCAGATAAAAAGTGAAAACTATCAGAACTGAACTAATATTCGAGGCTAGTTAACTACATTATCAACAAAGTATGTGCACATATAAACATCATTTCAAAAGTCTAAATGAGGATGTAGTACAGTAGATAGATAGATAGATAGATAGATAGATAGATAGATAGATAGATAGATAGATAGATAGATAGATAGATAGATAGATAGATAGATAGATAGATAGATAGATAGAAACACCATTTATATGAACTTTTTTGGCATTTGGCAGTATTATCAATAATGTTTATAATGCTTTCTATTCAGATGTTTTGCTAAATATTTAATATGTGGTATATGATATCAAACATGAGCGCATTCTGATATGACAATATGATGAGATAACACCCTGGTATCAATTCCACCCTCCAGCAAACAAAACTTCTCAGGTCTACTACAAGGTTAGTCCTTTCAGGTCCTGACTCAGGGGGACAGTAATGTATGAACTGTTCTAGAGTCCACAGTGCCCCACCCAATGTTTTTTCCATGAGAGGATGTAAATCAAAAGCTGGGTAAGAACAACTGAGCAGAAAAAAACCCAGCTGAATGTAAGCCATATGCTCTTATAATGCAAATACATCATATCAACATAAAATGGCTCTATAAAAGAACAGATGAGTAATCTAAGTCAATAATTCCAGTAATCTAGCTACAATGCAAATGTCAAAGAGATATCCCAAGATGAAACATTAGACGGTGATAGTGGATTATTTCCCTTGCTTCCAATTTAGTCAAAACACATTACTTTCGTACCATCCGTTTTCATTGGACGACTTGTGATAAAATAAACGAGATCCATTTTGTAGGAGGAGCTGCCAACCATCTTGTGTCTTTAATGAGGGATTTTAAACCTCATCTGTTATCAGAGCAGTGTGCACTATTATTTTACTGGCACTATTTTCCCTTCAGAAGACAAACACACCATGTTTGTCGAGAATTCGGCCCACCTGCTGCACACCTGCCCTCTGACGGCCACTCAGCCTTTGTTTTCCTAACTGTCAGGAAATGGGCCACTGTACCATTATCAACATGGCTTTTTCACAAAACAAACTTCCAAAACAACCTCAATATGATAGCATCTCATGTAACATACTGTACCTTCAATGTTGGAAAGAGGAAAAAATATTACATTTAGCAGGTGATGTGTAAAAGAACAGGTTTTAAAAAAAGAGATGCACTACTCTTCAACCACTGAATCCTCTAAATGAGAGCTTCAACAAAGAATGTACAGTAACTCCCAACAAGCAATTTCAGAACATAATCAACTGAATGCAGTGAACTAATGTGGCAGAAATCATTTTCATCTCATAGGGCATTAGTCATATTACATATTCAATATTTCTATTTTAATGAAAATCACAAAGTTAGATTCCATTGTCTTATACGTATGCCTCCTTAAAAAATATGACCAGAAATTAACAAAAATATTCTTTTATCTCACATTCTGCTGAACTGAAACTGCCAATGGAATATTTAAAAATGAGGATAAACAGTCAAGCAAAAACATAAAGAAATTTCCATTCTTATAATTTTGTAAAAACAAAAAACAAAAAACAAGCAAACCTTTACTTACAGTGCATTGCAAGTTCACATATAAGCGAAAAGTTGTCGTTTTTTTTTTACCACAGACATGGAAATACAACAACATAATACAGTTTTTTTTTCTGCATGTGTATTATACACATCAAAATAAACTTCCTAAATTAAAACATTTATTGAAAAAAAATTTTAATATTGTAAAAATATGCAATATTTAATAAATACTTCTGAATAGATAACATTTTCATTTATAATTGTTATTTTAGAACAAAGTCTTTTAACAAAAAGCTGGATTTATCATTTATTGCTCAGAGGGTGACGGTTCAGACACTGCTCTTCGTCGCTTACAATAATGAAGGAATAAAGAAATGCAGTTCTCATAGGCAGACACACAAAGCTACATGCTTTCTGGATGACAAAAATAGCAATAGAACCTCTGCTATGTACTACTTTTGTCTGCATTTAACCTGCTCCAATGTTATTATTCCCCGTTAATGCAACTATCCACACATCCTCATCTACTAACCTCTGAGCTATGAGTAAGAATTTAAATATAGTCATTTTTCAGTGTGTTGTGTTTGTGCAGTTGGACAGAGGGTTTTAAAAGGGATTATGAAATATATATATATGGATTGTGTGAAGCCTGTGCCACAATTTCTGTGGCCACAATGCAGCTTCATATTTAAAGTGCGAAAGTAAGTAGGGAAGCTCAGGGGCACATTTCAACCTGCCAGATTTACAACGTCCACTTGTAAAAAGGCAACTTAAATGTGTGTTTTGTGTGGGTCACTATTTTTATTTAACATGGGCTACAATGGACTGTTTATTTTTAGGCTAGCAGACTCTACATTGAGGTAAGCGCACTGTGATTCCAGTGCATCATTGCCCAGACCTAGAAAAAGGTAAAAGCTAGAATCCTTATGGGGACTTCTGCTGTTTCTCTGAAAGTACCATTAAAGCTTCTAGGCAAAACTTGACAGGGAACGAATTCTTGTATAATTGACATTTTTACAATATACATGTATATATTTTGAAAGTAAAAAGTCTATATAAAGAGCATTTGAATATTTTTTTGTAAAGAGTGTAATAATAATTAATAAAA
This sequence comes from Silurus aristotelis, assembly GCF_946808225.1. Lineage (NCBI taxonomy): Eukaryota > Metazoa > Chordata > Actinopteri > Siluriformes > Siluridae > Silurus > Silurus aristotelis. The sequence goes on along the minus strand of NC_139577.1, from coordinate 21,582,739 downwards.
GACAAGCAACAAAAGCTGTTGCTTGATGAATTCCTACATTACATCCAACATTAATTTGCAGGAATTAAATTTTTAAACAACATATTTATTTCTGTGCAGTTACTCAAGAGACTGGAGCTTCTTTATTTTATATCTTCTCCTTCATGGTTAGATTAAGGAATCCTTTTCTATTGTGTGTGGGTGAATGTGGTCTGTGTTTTTGGTGTAGCTATTATGAAGCCATGGGCAATTTCCCAGAAATGGACAATAAAGTTGTTTATTCGATTACCATATTAGAAAATTGTGCCTTAAGGATTAAAAGAATCCTGAGACAACCTTATCATAGTAAAGTCAGATAATGCCTTTAGGAGAACTTGTGTAACTTGTTCAAATGAGTGATATTAGTGCTATAAGATATGGTTCACACACAAAAAAAGATTTAATAAAATATTGTTGATGAAGTCCCAGTCTGCGAAGGAAACCAAGCTTGTACTCTGACTTACCTTCCCAGAGAAGCAAGAGGACCAGGACGGTGTCTCCCCACAGAGTAAAAGCCCGTGTCCTAACCATGCCGCACAGTCATAAGGGGAATTTCGCAACAAATGAACGCAATCAAAGGTGCAGCGGTTATTGTTTTTATTTTTTTGGAAAACAATAAAGATCCAAAATATTCAAAAGTAAAACGTTTTTATGCAGCAGTGCAAAGAAGTCCGTATGCTGAGTATCCCATTGACGGGCTGCTGAGTGTGTGTGTGTGTGTGTGTGTGTGAGAGAGAGAGAGAGAGAGAGAAAAAGAGAGGGAGCGCGAGTGCGTGAGTGTGTGAGTAGCGACACACAGGGGGAGGATCAGCTCAAGCATAACGTTGAGCGCACACGCAGCTACAGCATCACTAACGTTCTCGGATTCCCTAAACAAAGTCTTAGAGTCTAATTAAAGGACATTTCTATTTAACATAGCTAACATAACACAGAATTCCCAGAGCTGATCTAACACACATTATGGAGTTACTGCATATACACAGTGTTCAGGTGACATCACTGATTTCAACCCATCACATGTGCTGTGTTTTTTTTTTTTTTGTAATGTAATGTATTGTAAACTGAGAAAATAAGTCCAGTGCTTGAATGACACTGATCCATTAGTCTGCTATTGGATATAACCTGCCAGTTCTTGTAAGCAAAGAACACATTTTTCATATATTCCACCACATTTTACAACATTTTTTTATAGAACACTGTCCCAATTATGAATTGCTTGTGTTTGCTTCCTCAGGCCAAATGCAATCATCCTTTCTCTGACTCAGGAACAGAACAAACAGAAAAAGCTTATGACAGTAAACATGCTCAGCAAACAGGGAAAACATGATGTTGCACTGATTACATATCTGCAGAACAGGACAGCCAAATGGAGATGGCTGCTGGATAGATATGTAGCTGGTACACTGAATATAAGGTTGTTTATCTCATATGTAGACTATAGATTGATGACTATTCTATGATAATTTCACTGAAATAAGCAACAAATAACAAATAAAAAATGATTTATTAACAAATATATCTATTATTTTATTTATTATGATGATGATGATGATGATGATTATTAATAATCCACCCAAAACAGTGCATTATACTATAGTGTTAAGGCTGCTTTGGTAAAGCTTTAAAATATCCTGTCATTTTCCACAAATGCTTTTAAACTACTTTAAATGCTTTGAAGTATGTTCGAGAGCACATTGAACATGCAAAGAGGTATACAAACTAGCTGAAGTGGCAGACACAGAAGCCCTAGGCTCAAGCTCATATGAGTAGAGAGAGACCAGGGGTTTCATAAGTGGTACAAGTTGTTAAATTATTGCATTCAAATCCAGACTCTTTACACCTAGAATTCAAAAGAGACATCAGTCTGGTTTGTTGAATGTCACATTGGCAGGTATCTCTCTACTAAAAACACTATGCATTCTGGTACCTGGACAGGCCTTTGATTCTCAAGCCATAAATAATCACATTCTTTTGAATGATACACAAAACAGCAGACTGTGAGATTGCAGACGACTTATTGCACCATTGCATACTGTATACAGCAAAAGTAAGTACTCACATTTCAGCAATCATTTTCAGTCATACTTTCAAGGGACAATACTATAGAAATTAAACTTGGATATATTTTAGAGTAGTCAATGTGCAACTTGTATAGCAGTAAAGATTTACTGTCCTCTGAAAATAACTCAAAATACAGCTATATTTGTCAATATAGCTGGAAGTGAGTACACCCTCAACGTGAACATGTCAAAACTGTGTCCATAGTGTCAATATTTTGTCTGAGCACCATTGTTATCGAGCACTGTCTTAATCCTCTTGGGCATGGAATTCACCAGAGCTGTACAGGTTGATGCTGGAATCCGCTTTACGGAGCATCAACTGCATCACCCATGTACCAGCAGCAGTCATGCAACCCCAGACCATGATGCTACCACCACCATACAATTGATAGCAGCATCGGAGCCAAATAAGTTTATCTTAGTCTCATCAGACCACAGGACATGGTTCCAGTAATTCATGTTCTTGGACAGTTTGTTTACATTAAACTATTTGCAGGCTATCTTGTGAGCCAGCTGCAGAATAAGCTTCCTTCTGTGACGACGGCCATACAAACTGACCCTATTGCCGTGTGCGGCGTATGGTCTGATGAAGCGAATGGTCTGTGAAGCGAACCTTCTGCTTCTGCAACCTCTAAAGCAATGCTGCAGCACCCATGCAAACACCCAGTGGTCGGTGTGAAAGAATTGTACTAAAAGCACCAAATATTAACTGCTCTAATACAAGAGACATACATTTGTATGGTCCTGTCAAGTAAACAAAAACATGAACATGAACAGAACATGTGTCGTTGCATGGTTTATATATATAATGCTTTTTCTAAGCATTTTTTATCGGTTATGTCGATGTTATGTTTTTTTTGTCGCCGAACCCTGATATCTCGAGCACAAGGGGGGAAAAATTTGCCATTTAATTTCGGTTATCTATATATATCACACTGTCACACTGAAGGCATCAAAACTATGAATTAACACGTGGAATTATATACGTAACAAAAAAGTGTGAAACAACTGAAAATATGTCATATTGTAGGTTCTTCAAAGTAGCCACCTTTTGCTTAGATTACTGCTTTGCACACACTTGGCATTCTCTTGATGCCTACTTTGAAGAACCTACAATATGACATATTTTCAGTTCACTTTTTTGTTATGTATATAATTCCACATGTGTTAATTCATAGTTTTGATGCCTTCAGTGTGACTCTACAATTTTCATAGTCATGAAAATAAAGAAAACTCTTTGAATGAGCAGGTGTGTCCAAACTTTTGGTCTGTACTGTATATATAATATATATAAACTTTTTGTCTGTACTGTACATATATATGCGATGTTGTATGGTTTAGAGACAGTGGCATTGAGTAAAAGAGAGGAGGTGGAGCTGGAGGTAGCAGAGTTGAAGATATATATATATATATATATATATATATATATATATATATATATATATATATATATATATATATATATATATATATATATATCAGAATATCAGTATATCTCCAAAACTGCAGCTCTTGTGGAGTGTTCTAGGTTTGCAGTGTTCGGTATCTTTTAGAAGTAGTCCAAGGAAGGTACAGTGGTAAACGGTCAACAGGGTCATAGACAGCCAAGGCTCATTGATGCATGTGGCCCGTGTGGCTGATCTAACAGACAAGCTTCTGTATTTCACTGTATATATTCTGTAGCTTCTGTAATTGCTAAATAAGTAATGCTGTTAAGGCTCGACAGGTCAGGACTGTTTTGGCAGCAAACGGTGGACCAACAAAATATTTGGCATGTGGGCATAATATTATGCCCGATTGGTGGCTAAAAAAGTTTTTCTGGGGTTTTGTTGACAAAAGACAGGTTAGACTTTTGGTTAAAGAAAGTGATTGTACATGCATACCTGACTACAATTCAAAAGATGTGCTATGAACCTTCCTGATGTCTTTGATTTACAGCATCCACTAGTTTAGAAGGAATCTACCCTGGTGGTCTGGAACATCTATAAACATGGTTTAACTGAATAGAGGACAGCCAGGCAAACTGGGGCCACTCAGGTTGATGATAATGGCAAGAGGACAAGTGTGACATAGTGCAGAATTTTTTTTACGGGCTGCCCACGTGGAATTATATTCACCTCATGGCAGTCTGTTGTTTCTGTTGTACTACCATTAGAAAATCTATTATTTGAAATATATTATGTATGCAACATACTGAAGCAAACTATTCTGATACAGTGCATGAACCAGTTAGTCCTATTAATCAACGTAATATATGATGGTGCTTCTTACATTTTGTTGTTGACTCAGCAACTGAAGTGACATTAATGGCTGTGTGTAAGCTGCAGTGTCTGATTAGCTGATCACCCCAGTCTCTTGACTTGTGGATCTGTCTCCGTGTCTGGCATTGATTCATGATCACACCACAGTCACTCAGTCACTACTGCACTACCAAAGGTTTACAGAAAAGTATATGAAGATTAAAAGTTCTGACTACATCAGAATCTTTTATTGTTCAGTGTATTTTGTGTTTTTCCAAAATAACTACAATTAAAATAAAAAATGCATTACAGTATATTAGTGTAAATACAGGGTAGCAACTGTGCTCTTCAGCTGCAAACACAGACATTGGCCCAGTTATTAAAATAGGATACTAACAGTTATACTTATTTCTTCTAGATAGTACAACTAATAAAGTTTTTTGTTTCTCAAAAGAGAATTAAGATTAACAGCACACAGTTTAACACAAATAATATGTAATAGAATAATACAAGAAATAGAATGCTTACAAGGAAAATGCTTCATTTTATAAGAAACATTTATCACACTCTACATGTTTCTCGTAGAAAGACATTGTTTATATAGTTATACTTAAAAGGCCACATAACCAAACCTGAAAGGTCCACCTTAACAGAGATCAAATTCCTCTATAGCAGACATGACATGGTATTCGAGACATATGGTCAATGAAAATCAATAAATACAGCAAACACAAACCAAGAGCTATGACACATGACCACAGTAGGTTTTTACTGTGAAATGAGCTTATTAAATAAGATTGAATTTCATTCCTACTATACAGTAAATATCACTTGGTCACCATCTCAGCCCAAGTTCTCCCACACCACCCCACTGCTGCGCTCCCTTCACTGGCTTCCAGTAGCTGCACGTATCAGATTCAAAACACTGATGCTTGCCTACAAGGCCAAAAATGGACCAGCACCATCTTACCTCAGTGACCTAATCACATCTCGCACTGCACCACGCTGCTCGACTGGTACCACCTTCTCTCAGAATGAGAGGTAAGTACACTTCAAGGCTCTTCTCTGTTCTGGCGCCAAGGTGGTGGAATGAACTTCCCCTAGATGTCCGTACAGTCCCTGATTATCTTCAAGCGACGACTGAAGACCTACCTCTTCCTGAAACACTTAAATTAGCACTTTCCAAGTTTGTAGAATTCTAGGGTTATATTTATATTAAGTTTGTAATCTGGCGTACCAGTGTAGATTTATTCATTACTAGAGATTTAAAGCACTTTTGTACGTCGCTCTGGATAAGGGCGTCTGCTAAATGCCGCAAATGTAAATGTAAATGTAAATCTTTGTTCGCCCAACTTCTATCAGCTAGGCCTACAGGCTGTGGGGCCCCAAATGTTTGATAGTAAGTTAAAGGGCTCATTAGCCATTTTGTAAGACAGGTGATTGTGCATCTAATGCCTAATGCCTTACTTTAGTACTTGCTCTGTGTTCTGTTATGTAGCTTTATTTTGTGTGTTGTAGCTCTGATATTTAATGTAGCACCAGGGTTCTGGAGGAACGTTGTCTCATTTCACTGTGTACAGCATCAGCTATAGATGGTAGAAATGACAATAAAAGCTTCTTGACTTGACTTCACATGAAAGGCAGGCACCATTTGCATTAACCATATTTATTTTGCCCCTAATTCTGACTCCTCATGTGAGTCTGCACATGTTTATCCTCACTGAGTCTTACCGAATGCGGATGTACAATACATGCAAAATCAATTATCTTGTTCTCTCAGTTGTGGTTCTCTCGAGGGCTGCCTGTTCATACAGTAAGCATATCCTCTGACTGGCCAGATTGTCTAACGTATCCCTACATTAAGAATGTACTGAATGTGTAGCCATTGCAGTGTGCCAGGACTGTGGATAACCATTTTGCTCAGAGCACATAAACTTATTACAAACTTATATAAGCAAGGTGCCTCTGTTAATTATGGCCCGCCCATGGAGGATGCCAAAACCAAACTGAAACATTAGCTACCTTTTGACTAATTGATTACCTTAAAAAAAAAAGCATGATAACAGGATGCTTTGGTGATAAATGTGTCTTGCGTGCAATGGTGGCTATATAATATGGGGGTTGCATTGATCTTTTGATGCCCAAAATAATCAAAGATTAACACAGTGACATTAGCTATTCAGATTTTCATCTTGTAGCATGGTAGCAAAAATTACATATAATTGGAAACCCATTCCTATTATGATCTGTAGTATATTGATGCTTATTAATCCATTTCCCCTATTATTCAATCATCATCCATTTTAGGAGTACTGTAGATAATTTGATCAGCCCCAAATTAAAAGCTTCCTCCTAAACAGATAGAGAAGAAAGCCTTTGATTGAATTTTCAGTACAGTGGTAACAGATAATGCAAAGGATTAAAACTTTTCAGAATAAATTTACTACTGATGTGTAAAAAAAAAAAACCCTTGGCCTTGGATAATCTTAAGTCTCTTCATGAAATGTCGATTCAGTAACTTTCTCTTTTTTCATGAGACCAGACATAATGCAGTTTGTTAATGAGACGACATCTGAGAGTGTTCCATGTAAAGCTGTTTCTGAGAAGTCATGCAGAAAAATTAAACCTTTCCATTCTGATTAACGCTCCCTTGATAACCACTCACAGCTGGGAACGAGGTTGAAAATGCTGTTAAACATCTATTATTCAAATTTCTTTTATCAGAGTTAATAAATAAGGCTTGTACTGACTTTGCTGTTTTTGATGAAGGTCCACTTGTGAACAAACCTTACAGCCAGCAGTGTAATTTCCTTGATTTTGCATTAGTCTGAAAAGTGTTGCCCTTATTAGAACTACTCCTTGGTGAGCAGTCCAGCTTGACCCCTATTAAAAGACTGTCAGCTGAAGAGCAGATGGTACTCACTCTCTGTGTTGCAGCCCTGAAGGGGGGTGACTATGGCAACCGCTTCAAAATGGTCACCCCTGAAGTGGCAGAATCACTTATTCTAATTTGTTAAGTACTACTTTAGCCCCTTTGATTTAATCACTGCATTCAGAGTCTTATGCAACTGACAACAAATAAAAAAAATCCCAGGTGTCTGCAGAAGACAGTAAATCAGACAGGCATGTTTTAGCACAGATACCTATTTACTAATTGAGAACTGGAACATTCTACATTCAGCTTTATGGATTAAACTAATACATCATGACTAATATATAAGCATTAATTTGAGAAAAAAAAGAAGATACGTATGTGGCAGTTGGGTCATCCATCCAATTTAAATGTTCGCTATTGACAAGCAAACAAATGACAGATTTAGATTTTGAGAAAAAAATGTTTGCGGTAGAGTAGATAGGAGACAAAAATCCATAGTGCAGTTCCCCACAGGCTCTGGAATAGGGGCTCCCAGTGACTGTCCTGGTAGCGCATCTCCCAGCTGAATGGAAAGTAAAATCCCAGCAGAGAATGGCCCACATATACCAAGATGGAGTTCATTCCTGAAATTAAGAAATTAGTTTATACATTAAATCACATTAAAACATTAGAATATTACATTAAATAATAAGACAACTGATTATCATTAACTGCTTGTTCACACCTGGATAAATGAAGGGTTGGCCACCCCACCATCCCTTGATGTCCACAAAAAAATACATCATGCCCAGTAACACAAAAGACATAGATCCCATGCAGGCCACATAGGACAGAGACCTAGAAAATGAGTAAAACAAAAAAGATTAAAATTTAGAACCTTAGAAAAGTTGAAAATGTAGATTGGAGTATATTTCTGGCAGGCCCTGAATATTTTCTTGTCAAAGAGTGTTAGAACAGAAATCTGAAACCCCAAAACTATCCAACAAACCCCTTATTAAACCCTTGAATAGTTTGTGTGTTTCTTGTTTGTGCTATTAAAATTATTAGTTGTTTCCTTTTTTAAATCTGAAATTCCAGAAATGAAATAAACATTAAGGTAATTTAAAAGCCTCATGTTTTTTTGGATATCCCTCCTTTGAACTTTTAATGTTGATATGTCGAAACCAAGTAACCTATTTAACCTAATAATAATTAAAATTTTTGACCATCATTGCTTTCTATTTTTATTACTTAATACAAATTCTGAGCAGTAACCTGACAGTAAGCATGTTAAGTTTCTGCTTGCAGTGGGCAGTAGAATTCCCATTGTTTCTTTGAATGGCAGAATTTTAATAACATTGAACTCTAATGAATTTTTCACACATGCACATAGGATCAGCATCAGCATTTTTAAAGTATATTCAACAGGGCTGCAACTGACCGAACAGACAACAATAGCAACGACAACACAATTCAAGTGAAACATATAAATAATTTACAATGCACTGAATCTGTACTGAGATTATGCCTAAGAGAAATATTAGCATCCAAAGTGAATCTTTGGCACCTGCTCAAAAACATCTAGAGGTCTGCCAACAAATCCTGTCAGGTCCTAAGTACCAGGATGCTGGGTGGAATTTTCATCTAATGTAAAATGGCTGCATCCCAGGGTGCTTCAGCAGGCATCTCTTATGTCAGCTGAAGCAGAGCCAAAACTGACTTTTGGCTCATGGTTAATTACTTTTAGGAATCAAGACAGACATTCTCAGGGGCTCAATAAGCTGCATATTATGAACTGTCTGTAAAACTCATGTAGGTAATTGGTTTAGATGTGCATAGATGGAAGAAGGAAGTCTCAAAGACACAAACATGCACCACACACACACATAGTAATCAGAATGACTATCAATTCATTATATTCATAATAGAAAAAAATATGAATGGCACAGTTTATTAGAATTAATGTTGCTTAACATAAGAGGACAAAAATAGTGCAGCATGATGTTAAATACAGTGCTAACTATCATCATGGCTATCAACATTTCACTATGTCGCATATAAGAATGCTAGTGAGAGCTAGTCTTGTACATGATGAAGAGTTGAGAGTGTAAAGCTGCTCTCTTTCTTGGCTGTAAAGAAGAATGATCTTGTTAAAGGATGCATCACCTGGCAATTTTCATTCCTCCAAGTGAAAGAGTGATTATTTACAGGCAAGTCCACAGTTAGAGGTAAGTAAATGTGTGTTTTAGCAGCCTCTGATTTGTGCCTACTGTAGACTCATCCCTTCTTTACTGTGGAGATAAGTGGTTGGATTTAGGGGGTCAGGAAGCACTTACCAAAGGTTTTTATTGACAGGTATAAATCCAGAGTCTCGTGTGCACTTAGAAAGGATGGCCGCCATGATTCCCTGAGGGTCAAAATGAAACAGATTTCAAATCAATGCTGAGCAATAAAGCAAGCACTCTCGGACACTGGAGATCTAGGGTAGCACAATAAAGATTCGAGCAGATTAGCTGAGCTTCTAGAAGTGAGTCTAGCCAAGTCCTAAAGACCTGGATGCAATACAGTATGCACTAGTATCTTTCATAGGCCAAGAAGAACTTTTAATGCCATATCATCTTACATATAACATGTTTTAGATGTCCTATAGCCTTTGTTAGTACACACATATTTACTCTGTTAGTCCACACAAATGTTTATGTCTATGCCCTCTGAAAAACTGCAATCGTTAAAATAAGTATATTTTTTAAAGCGGAAAATGACTTGGACAAAAGTATTTTGCTTTGGCAGGGGAGGACATATCGGCATCCAAACCTGCTCGTTAGAGGAATATCCATCATTTGTATAGATGACAGAATCAATGATGTGGAAATAGCTTGGCTGGCTTTAGATTGAGTCTCCAGGCTATGTAGGCAGGACACAGGACTATCACTGCTATGTGGGGCAATCGCTCAATTTTAATCTCACACGGCCAACCACTGATCGTTGAACTCTAATTAACTCAGGGGTATTGTTTATGAGGACATACTGTAGGGTCACCACAGCTTCAAAAGATCTTCTCATGCCACAGAATTCACATCACAGCTGCTAGCCTCACTCTCTCAATTTATGGTTTATTACATTGTTGATGTGGTGGGAGACAATTATGTTTGCTTCACCAAAATATAACCCCTTAGTGTCAAAAGTGCATTAACCATAGAAAAGACTGTTCAACCTGCAGCTTGTACTCTTAAATAGTACTGCTCTCCAGAGATGTCAGTGATAACTGATAGTTGTTCTGGTGCTTGCTAAACTTATGGTGTATGTACTGGCTCCTATGCTCTGTGGGTCAATATTTCGATTCATATTTTTCAGTCTAGCCTGGAGTGTACTAAAGGTTATATTTCACATTAAACTGCTGAAAAGTTTTTTCTATTCCTCGTGTCCCATAACAAGAAAATTCTAACAGTATCTTTACTTCATGGTATATTATACATAAACATAAATATTAATTGGCAAAAACTATGAAAATTCTCTCCCCCCTAAAGAGTGCAGACATTGTAATACAAATCTGGGCAAACCTTAGCCATACAATTCTCAGTAGAGTTTTCAGCACGCGTGAAATGTGGCAACATGATGCTTTAGCTTTATTTTATCTACATATTGTTTCACTGTTGTCTAGCTTATTTAATCATGCTGTGCCTCGAGGTGAAGTGTAACAGATCTCTGTTGCTTTATTTCACCACCCTGAGCAATATTGCTCAGCCATAATGGCCAATGTGATTCAACATGGAAGCTATAATGGGTCAATTTGTCCTAGGAGCTGAGGATAATAAAATTGAAAATGCTGAAATACTGGTATCATGCATCTTCCAAAACTGGGATCACAACATGTGCTCTCTCCCTTAATATATCTTTCCATGAAAAGACATACTCTACCTTTTTACTGAAAGAGGTAATAAAGAGAGAATATAATAATAATAATAATAATAATAATGTAATAAAAAACTTATGAAATTTATTAAATGGCATTAAAAACAAAAAGTCTGTGTGGATCGTTATGTCACGAGTGTGATGAAACTTTAAAGGACACTGTTCAAATGACGGCACAATGTTCAGAACTACTTGACAAAACAATGTTTCAAAGTGTTCACTTGTGTACTTTTACAATCATGATTTACTGTTCTGTCTTACATTATAAAATCAATTTAATTTACAAATAATACAAAATCTCATTCTTTATTTTTCTGATGAATTATTGGATGAAATATCTTTTACTCAATATCTGAATTTTGGACCCTACTGCTGTTTAGTTCAGTACAGTTCAGCAGAAACTCCAGAAAAAAATATAGCTTCCTAAACCATGAGTCTGAATAACAACTGTCCTGTGAAGAGCAATAGGAAAGTAACTTTACTGAATATTACACACAGTGGTTCAAACTCACTTTTTTGGTGATATCAAAGTATTTAATGTAAGTGATACACATTCTTTTAACTTTACAGTGAATGTCAAAGAATATGATAAAGCTAAAGATGTATTTTCTCAAAGATGGGTAAAACAGTGCAGATAAAAAAACAACAACTTTAATTTGTTCCTGTTTTTCTTACAAATCAATCTAATATTGTTCTAGGTCTAAAATACAAAGAATAACATTGGCTGAGCTTTCCTCTGGCCATTGTGCTTTTGAGCTTAATGTCTTGGGTCTGCCAGACAAAAGCCTTCAATCAGCACATGTGCTCTCTGGAGAGGCCATTCCAGAAACTCTGCTACCAGACCCCCAAAACAAGTCAGCAGCAGGATTTTCCTGCAATATTCCATGGCCCTTAATTAGAGACACAGTTGCACACAAAAATGTCTTGCTCATTTACTGCTTTCCAACTTGGGTGTTTGAGCTTTTGCTTGAAACAACAAAAAAGTACAATCTGCATAAGAATACCTTGTGTACACATGGTAATATACACAGATGCCTCTAAATTACAGCTAAACATACTGTCAGAACCCTACTGTCTTTTTCGTTCAGGAGGCTCTCTGAAAAGTGGACATCTCACATAACCCCCAGGGGACAGAGGATGAAATGCCCTCCCACACCACACCACCACCTCTGGCTTATGTCCCTTTCTCCACCCAGACCACCCAGATGAAGCTTTTATTCCCAAAGCCCTAATCCTCTTCCTATAATTAAGTCCACCTAATTATTTTAACAAGCAATGTAAATCTCAGCATGTGCTATATTGAACACCACAGTTTGTTAAGCTACAAATATTTTATTGCAATTCAACTGTATTTATTATAATGCATATCCAACTGACATGTAGGATAACAGTTATCTGAGGAGGTGTAGAAATGTTGGGAAAAATAAAATGGTAAGACACATGATTGTCATTTTTGCATGCTGTGTAATTAATATGTAACATTAACAGTAAATATGTTAGCTTTCCACAAGCTGCACTAGTCATCCAGTCCAGTCCAGAGAGAGCTCAGATACCAGTCTCTGCCTGGGAACCCATTCCGTGCATGTAGAGAGGGATCATATGACGCCCACCTATTTCATTAACTGTCTGCAACTACACGCAATATAACACTTGTATGCCACAAAAGGTACATGTACATAGTACATCTAGATATTATGTATATTTCTCATCATTCTGTAGAGATGTAATAGCCTTTCCAATCTTTATTCTTTTCTGTTAAGTGCTACATGCACTAGTAGTTGTTCAAAATATTGTGTTTTTTTTATTTTTTTTTTATTTTAGAAACTTTTTTTCTTTGACAGTTTAGAGCTTACTTCAATTTTTTACCAATTTTTTAAATTTTATAGATAGATAGATAGATAGATAGATAGATAGATAGATAGATAGATAGATAGATAGATAGATAGATAGATAGATAGATAGATAGAACCCATAAACTTCCCATTGCGTTCAAGCTCAAATAGACACACTGCACAACATTAATAGATTGTGCTTTTTTTTATTAAAAGTTAAAATATTTTACTGCTGTAGAGTGCATTCTAATATTTATCCTATGTCTCTGTACTGCAAAAATAAGTAATGATGACTTGAAGTCAACAACATACCAGGATGACAGCCCAGATTGTGAACCGTATGATGATCTTATTGTTCAGCTTGCGGTAAAAGAGGAAAATCTTTCCTGCCTGGAAATATAAAAGGCACATTATAACTTCTCACCTATACACAAAATGCTAACCATTACTATACTATAACGTAGTTTTTTTTTTCACAGAAATAATCTCAGTTTTTAATAAACTTCTATAGCATTTATGTAAGTTCGAGATAGATACAAATGAACCATCTTCTTCTTCTTTTTCTTTCGGCTGCTCCCATTAGGGGTCGCCACAGCGGATCATCCGTCTCCATACCACCCTGTCCTCTATATCTGCCTCTTTTACACCAACTACCTGCATGTCTTCCCTCACCACATCCATGAACCTCCTCCTTTGCCTTCCTCTTTTCCTCCTACCTGGTGGCTCCATCTTCAGCATTTTTCTACCAATATAATTCATGTCCCTTCTCTGCACATGTCCAAACCATCTCAATCTCGCCTCCCTCACCTTGTCACCACAACATCCTACATGTGCTGTCCCTCTAATAAACTCATTTCTAATCTTGTCCATCCTCGTCACTCCCAACGAAAACCTCAACATCTTCAGCTCTGCTACCTCCAGCTCCACCTCCTGTCTTTTACTCAATGCCACTGTCTCTAATCCATACAACATCGCAGGTCTCACCACAGTCCTATAAACTTTCCCTTTCATTCTTGCAGATACTCTTCTATCACAAATCATAGATACAAATGAACCATGAAGGTGTTAATTCAGTGCTTAGGATTCTGCTGTATACTCTTTCAACCATTCAATAGAATCCAATTGCAAACCATGAACTGATATGCAGTGGATATACTTTATGTTTGTCCACACTAAACCTCATGCAATGCAAATATAAATTCCACTAAAACCAGAATCCCATATCATGACCCTGACTGCTGGACTACAGGGCTCACAGAATGCTCCGCTTGCATCATGGTGGATTTGGTAAGGCTGCTAGCGGATGTGCTGGTTATGTCCCTGACACTGAGGTCGGGTTTCACTGCTCTCCACGCTTACTGATTAAGCCAGTGATGACGAATGTGGCTCAGCCGAGGACGCGTTAGTGGACGGGCACAAGCGCCAAAGGCCGACACCTGCCGTGTTTTCTAAGGCGTGTTGATTGACGGCCTTGCCTCTAACTGTTTTTCATCTCCGCCCTCAGGGAAGAGAGCAATGTGTCCAGGTTTGCACGGCAAGTTCTCACCCCGCAAGAGCAATGCAAATACTATAGGGTGAGAAAAGTTTTCATCCTCTGATAGACCTCACTATATATAGGACACTATATTACACTAAACACTGCTTTGTGTCCCTGAGAGGAAACAGCTGTGTGTTAGCGGAACTAGTCCAGCCCCGGTCACCTGTAATAACAATATTAGGCTCTTTCATGTGGTCGGGTAGAAACAGGAAAATGTTATTCCCAAATATTGACCTTTACAAAACAAAAAGCAATTTAATTCAAAACTAATAAAGATGTTTCATATGGCAAAGTAAGACCTAACATTTAAACGTAAATTTACAATGTACTTACCAAGGATAATGTAATCGTAAATAAGTGTTTGTTTAAATTTATATACAAATTGTCTTCTAATTTAGGTGAAATCAAATATGGTGAAAATGCTGGATTGTTTTTAGTGCTACCTGATGTTTACTGCCTAATTTAACCTAAGTGTTTAATTTTATAAATGTTATATATAGTTCATTAATAATTACATTTTATGCAGACACTCTAATTGCAGTCATCATCAATCAAGATATAAGTTTTACCTTTGGTTTAGTATTACATGGTGGGACACATCTGTGTACAAAAAATGTCCATTGCAATGCAATTTATTTGTTTGTCAATTAAGTCATTCTTAGCATAAACACATTTTTGTCCTATGAACATTGATTTTGCTGGGGCAGGCTATCAAACGTTTACTGCATGCTAGTATCTAGTAAATTAAACCTTTTTAAGGTAGTTAAGAGTCATCCAGTATACAATCTAGCATCTTGTTTTGAATGTTTTTAATTGTAACTTTGTTTAACTGTTCCTGATATTAGTAAAGTGAATCTTATTAACTAAATTTGCCAGATTTGAGCAAACTTTACAATACAGCTACATGTCAAAACACACACAGAACATAAATAACTAGCTTTAAAAAAAAACATTGTTTTTTTAGACCACTGAATATTTTTTACTAGCCCAATCTGGCAAACTTGTCCTAATGTGATTCTATTACTTATTGTGATTCCCATTTGTAACCACTAGGTGCAATAATAATGACATGGAGTATGTGGCATTGAATGTTTTCATTCACAATGATACATCAAGAAAAGGCAAGCAAATAAACAGAACATAGGGCAATGTTGTTTTTTTTTCCCAATATTTTAAAATGACTACTTTCTCAAAAAAGCTCATTTGTAATTCCAATAATTAAAAAAATATCGGATATTGGTGAATGAGGACTTGGGTTAAGGATTATCATTCATTGCATGGCTGATATAAAAAGTGAGTTTCTGTCTCACCTGCCCCTGGGGGAGGTACTTAAGTACACATGAACACTATGTAATCTGCTTCTTGCAGTTTCTATAACAAATTTGTGAACTTACTTGCATCCCAATGAATCCCATGACAATAGAATTAATAGTACCTAGGACTCCTTCTGGGTCAAAGGGTTGATTTGTGTGATACATGGCCTGTGAAATTTAGATCATAAAATAGATGCTGTAAAAATAAAACATTTGAAACTTGATCAAGTCTACAGCATACAGAGCAGATCTCTTATTCTTACCTTGCATGTTGGATGCCAGTAGATATTGTGTCCTAATAACCATTTATCTATATATGCAGCAGCTCCTCCAGTGCAATTTGGATATAGACCATTATCTCCTATACCTCCTGCTCCTAAATACCCACTGCAGGAGAAAAGTATATGTAGATTTCATCCTCATCACACTAATACTGAATGTAGTCATTTTCTCAATTATGTTCTGTTACCTCAAGAGTAGCAGTTGACTGTTTATGCATTACATTATACTCTGGACAAAAATAAGATGCAGAAAATGTGTATCCATTTGTGAAGAAACTAAGCTGTCTGTATGTCTGTCAATGCCTTTATAGGGTCAGACAGATTAAGAATGTGTATAAAAGATAGAATATGAGATGAGGGGGAAAAATAGCAAAAATATACTGGTGAACAAAAGAACAAAATACAAAAGAACATAGAGAAAGATGGATCTTCTGCCTCAGTCTCCTTTTAGTGCACATGACAGACTGAGATTGGCTAATTATTCCCTCTGAAGCATTTGCCACACACTCATAAATCATCAAGAGTGTCTCATAAGAGCTGCACAACACACAAGCCTGCTTGCATGTACTTCCTCTCTCTCTCTTTCTCTCTCTCTCTCTCTCTCTCTCTCTCTCTCTCTCTCTCTCTCTCTCTCTCTCTCTCTCTCGCCCTCTTTCTTTCACTCTCTCACACACAACACACACACAAATCAAGCCATAACTGCATACACCTTTATGTCTATAACAAATACAAAAGCATAATTTAAGACACGCTTGCTTAAAAAGGCACTGTGCTGTGACGTTGATGAACAGTGATAGCGACATACCTGTCACCCAGTCAGAAACATTAACATGATATATGAATAATATCATGATCATATTACATTAGGATCAAGCTCAAGGATGTAGATTAAACATGTGTCAGAAATGCATTACGCTCATAAATGTTTACAGCATTGGGGATTTATGCACGTGTTCCACTCTGGAGCGTCTGCAACTCACATGGGACAGTCAGGTACCGGCAGCAGGAAGGTGACACACAGCCACACCGTCTCCAGCAGCAAAATAAAAATCCACTGAGGCCAGTAGAGCACCACATCCTGAACAGGGATCCACCAGTGAACCTGCAAATGGCAGTAAAATAGTCAAACTCTCAGCACAATGCTCTCAGTGCAAAGGTTTTCGTGTATTTGTTTAGTGATGGGCTCAAAACACTGATAAATCTCAAACTGCAAAAATGTCATTGAGAATCTAAAAATGCTGGTGGACCTGGGTTGGTGGGATTTCTTGGTAGGGAGAGAACATCTGCATCAGTGACAGGATGAAGTATGTGAAAGCCAGACGCTGCAGCACTCCAGGAATCCGCAGCCAGGACCATGACACTTAAATGCAAATAAAGACACTTTATATAAATTGAGAAATGTAAAAAATAAAATATCTAAATGCAAAAATGTTGGATTCTTTTTAAAAACCTATCAAAAAATATATTCGTAACTTTTACAGTGATAATTTTTTTTATGTTAGTCATTCATTTAAAATGAATTACGAATTCATGATCAGGCGGTCTGCGTTTTAAACAAGCAAAACTTTCCAGCCTAAACTCCTATTTTAAAGCAAATGATAGACTTGAAGTTAAGGTGATTTTTAGTGCTTTAGTGTATCAGAGTTATGGATTTTGTCTGTCAGTACAGAGGTGTGACCTGCCTGGTGGAAACTAATCGCACTTATTTGAGGCTGAGGGGTGCTGAAGAACGGACACAGACAAGAAGATTGATGCTAATCTGTGCATTTAGTTAATTGAAAACCTCTTTGTGGCACATAGAGGAGGGCCGTGTGAAACAATATAATCCCAATCATCGATCCAACAAATCAAATATAAAGCGGAAACACTCCACCTCGCCTCAGCACGAGAGGAAGTGATTTTAGTGACTGATGGTGCCTTTTAGTTAAAATACACAGCTGTGCTTTTCGAAGGAAATGTACTTTGAAAGTGATCAGACAAGTACATCTCTGCTATAGACCATGTTCCCTGTTATTGGCTGGGAGATATGTAACTGTCAGCAACTTGATGAACGTCCACTGGACCTCTGTTCCGTAATAATGCTTATGCTACCATTATTGCTTTTCAGTAAATCATGCCCCCAGCCGTGCATCTTTGACTAAACTTGGTCTGACAGAAAAACAAACCACTGCATCAGCAACCCTAACACACAGGTGATGTTTGAATCTTAAGCTAAACAACTTAAATATTTGTAATTGCCATGAAGTATTCAGGCATAAGCTTAAAGTGACTATTTATGTATCTGATAAAAGTGGGTGAAATCTGCTGTTTAAGGTAAAAGCTATAAATCTATTACACAAAGTTTCAAATGTCCATCTGGCACTGTGAAACTCTATCGCCCTTAATTGAGCATTAAAGCCGGGCTTGGTTTCGCACCGCACACCTCCGTTAGTATTCCCTTGATATGCTTGAACCTGGAAAGTACAACAAAATTTTGTTTAACCTAGTTACAGATACAGCTACACAAACAGCTGCATTAGTGAGCCTAATGTACAAACAGCAACCTGACTGTTTTTCTGACTTACCTAATGTAGTTAGAGGTTTAACATTGTCACTCTGGACCTGTCCTTTTCTGTACATGTTAGCTTACTTTATATTCATACCAGCAGACAAAATGCACCATTCCTGTACTCGAATAAAAGTAATAGTACCCTGCCAAAGTATTATAAGTATCAAAAGTTAAAGTACTGATCTATGAGAACTATAGATTATTAATATATGCGATGCAAAGAACATATGTTCTATTCTCCTGTGCATCATATCTTTCCATGGAGAGAGTTTTCTATGGTTACAGGCATACAGTGAGAGTACCCTTACTATAAAGAAACTTGTGTGAGAACCTTGGGGTTAGGTTTGTGGCCTTTCAACAGCTTATCATTTAATACAATTTATGTATTCACTTCAAAGTAGTGAGAAAAAGCATACTTATATAAAAATAAAGGTTTTCTCTAATAAAAAATATTTATAAAATGTACTTTAGTACAGCATTGCAGTAAAACAAATCTGTCCACCTTTGATACTGACACATGTTCGTTCGAATTTGGTGAACAGACAAACAGCACAGTCTGCCAAAAAAACATTAGACCCCGATGGTAAACTGTTCTTGTATGCATTAATATTACACTAAACACATTGCCCTGCAGTTGAGCTTGAGTCCTTGTATGAAGATATTTTAAGACAATCTAAAACTGTGACATTTACACTACATGTATTATACAATGTTTGAGACCATGACATTTACACTATGCTATATCACAGAAAAGAGACTCTTTAGAAAACTTTAACTATTCCACGCCTGTTCTGAACCAATGTTATTCAAGGCACATTTCTGGATGATTTTTTGATGGAAGACTGCTGGAAGCTGGAGCATTAAATGATGCTAATTATGCCTTAGTACCAGAAGAGGAAATTGATGTGGCCTGCTGTTGTTGCCTAAAGGGTCAATGTGTAGTGGGTTCTATTAGTGAAGGTTTCCTAAAAGCTTGTCTGTCCAGTCTGGTCATTCTCTTTTAACCGATCTTCAGAGAGGTCCAGGGAAGCGATTACTTTCTTGCACATTTTGTGTAAACTAAATTTACAGTATACTGTAGTTTGTGTTATAATTCCAAGAGATTAAAAGTTTTGGAAATGCACAAACCAGGTCATCTTTTCCAAACAACAGTGCTACAATCAAATCACTGAGACCACATTTATTACCTTTTCTGATGTTTGATTAAAACATTAACTGATTTGTACTACCTGTATACCACATGAATAGTCTTGTATTAGTGTCTTTAATTACTTGGCTGATGAGTGTATTGAATTATAAGTTTATTGGTTACTTACATAAACCATCTCTGGGGCTGTAGTTAATGAAGCAGAACCCAATAAACATGAGCACCATTGTCCTCCAGCTCAGTTTGCGCAAAAGTTGGAGTCTTGTCACACCTTTTCTTCGCATGGAACTAAAGGCTAACATTATCGATGTCCCTATTATGAATACAAACCTGGCCAAAAAGAAAATAATTTAATTCTTTGAATCAACTGCATCGAAATCATACTCCAATGTCCTCCTTTCCAATTTTAGCAACAGTATAAAGCTATTAGAATAATCTTTTGTTAATCTAATGTTGATATTCAATATTTTGGATGTTATTTAAAGTTGATGAAAGTGTCCCATAGCAACAAAGAGTATTCTGAAATGCTAGAAGTACTATTTCATAGTTTTCATTTAATACATTAAAATTAGTGCCTGACAAATTGTTTAGTTCTCCTGCACCCAAAAACTGGCCTTTATTTCAGTGTTTCAGCCTTAATGTACCATGGAGAAAGATGGATTAATGGGTGGCATGTGTATTATACCACAGTGTGAAAAAAGGTCTGGAATTGAATCATTTTGAAGAGAGATTTAGCTTCTGAACCTTATAATCAGAAAATGGAAAGTAATCATTTTGTATTGATTTATTAAGTACTTGCTGGAAGCTTACCAGGGCATCACAAGATCAGCTATGGTAAGACCTGTGAAACACAAAGGAACATGTTCGTACACACACACACACACACACACACACACACACACACACACACACACAGCATGCATCATCCTGTTACTAAGTGAAATGCAAATAGACAAACTGTACAGAGGCATTAATTAGTAATGATGTCCATATTATCATTTCTATCTATTCTAACTGAACGGTGTTACTCATAACATGTTTATGTTGTTAAAGCTAAATTGTACACAAGCAAGTTTACATTGAGTTCATCTGTGACTACTCCTGTAGAAGCACTTTGTAACGATCCCCATTAAAAATTTAACATGCATCCCAAGCTGCCCCCTGTGAGGATGATCAGTGATATTTATCTTCAGGACAAACCTTTGATTACAATTGAACAGTCATCAATAGAAAAGATGCAATGCAACAGACAAAGGAAGAGTAGTAGAAGGATAACTGTTATATTAATCTGTCCAATATGAAACATTTTTTAATTTGGTTTCCACTCAGTAAACATTTGTTTATTCATTCTGAAGGAACCCATGACTTCACTGGATAAACCACTAGATAAGGGGAAGTATCAATGACATGGGCATTCCTAGCAAGTATAACAATTACTACAGGTCAGGAAATCAGGCCAAACTGAAACCCAAGCCATAACTGTAGAATTATATTGGCTTTGCAGTTCAATACCATAAATCTGAATAGCTTTTAAAAAGCGTAAACCATCACTGCAGTGCTTTCACAAAGAGTATGACATCACTACAGCGTACAGAACTTAGTGTTCATATCACTGCACTGTTTTGAATAATATTCACAATCATTACTGTACTTATAAATATTGTAAATCATAACTGCACTGCCCACCATCACTAATGTGCTTATAAATACTGAACATCATTATTGCAGTGCTTTTACAAAGGGTATGTCATTATTATAACAAAATTAGTCTATATCATGACCACACCGCTCTTAAATTACATACACTATTACTACTGTGCTTATAAATACAGTACACAATCACTATAGTGCCTTTAAATAGCATGAATCGTGAATAGCACATTACTGCAAAGCTTTTGAATAGAAGAGAAGTCTTCATACTGCATAAAAATACAAAGGATAGTTACATTATGAAAATGAATAATACAATCTAAATCAATTAGAAATGATATTAATTTGAGCTAGGCATAAAACCTATTACCACTCTACATATTATTTATCTACCTATATAATACATTCTAATAATACTTAACCATTCCATGGTGCATGCTGAAGAAACCAGTATCCTCCACCTCCATAGTTCACAAACACCATGAGGGTGATAGAGAAGCTACAAACATAGCAACACAACAAAAGGATTACATATTATTTTAGCTTTGTATGTTCAGCTGAATAATCTGAACTACATTGAGGCCTACAGTGGAAATAAAAACTTTACACTCTTTATTAAAATAGTAGTTTTTTTGATGAAACCAAGTTAAATCATGTCTTCTACCACTTTTATAATATAGCAACAACAAATAGAAAAAAGGTTTTAGGAAACAAAGAAAAATAATAATAATTTTGGCTGAACAAGGGTACACACACTTTAATAATGAGGAATGTGACTGTGCTAATAATTAATTCATGTCGAAACATAATTATCATACACCTGTCATAAATTTGTCAAAAAAGTTACTGATGTACCCTAATTAAAATCTGCAATATATTAAAAAATAAAAATTCTTGATATTATCTTGGATTTATCTGAGTTCCATTATTTAGATGGATTGTTGAAATGTGTTGATCAGAAAAGAAATACAAAATAATAATCCAAAATATGTAATTATGTACAATAGAATACCTTCACATTCATCAACAAGTATAGAAAATGGTGCACTGAGTGACGTTACCAAGAAAACGAACGTCCTTCCCAAATTGGGACCTACAGTACAGCAGCATTGAAGCATTGACTGGTTTCTGTATATAGCAATTTTCTTGTGTTTAGATTTATGGGCTATGGGATAAGGTGGCTAATCTATTTTTGAACAAACCCTGCAGGCCTTTGTGAGACAGCTGAAGATTTCACTTTCCAGCACGGTAACAAACAAAAGCAGAAATCTAAGTCAACAAACGATTGGCTTAAAGACACCAGGTCTAAATTTTATAAAAAACCTGTGGACGAGGTTTGTGCATGGGCAATCCCCTCACAATTTTCTGATCTGAATTATTTTTAAAAGTAATAGTTGACCAAATCAACCATGCGGTACCAAATCAAACAAAAAGCAAAAAGTGCTTTAACAAAGAATTAATCAAGTATAAGTGGGCACACTTGTGCAACCATGTTATTGCAAATAATTCCTTTGTTTTGTCTAAAACATTTGTATTTGACTTTCAGTTGGACTTGCGTTTTATAAGTAAAAGGGTGAGCTAAAACCTGAGATAGCTTGGTTTAAAAATTTCAGCACTTGCATTTAATGTATGTATATATACCTATATATGTATATTTTATATGTCTGGTTGGGCATAGCGCATTTTAGACACTATAGCACATGTACAAATACATCACACTTATATCAGGATTTCAAAACCAGACAATCTAAGAGTGTTTGTGTGTATGGTGTATCGTCAAATCTGGGGTAAATACTCACATCCATTGTTACCACTCTGGATAGTCCACAAGCCAAGATAAAGGAATTGTGTATATATATATATATATATATATATATATATATATATATATATATATATATATATATATATATATATATATATATATATATATATCGAACGTTAGTCTCCTTTTTGGCAATTTTTTTTTAACAATTTAAAATAATACAATCACATCATATGTACATCATATTAGTGCCGAAGTTAACCCCATCTGACATGCTTTATATTTTAAATATGATAGCACCTCTGTGAGCCAAAACGTGAGGTTTTAATACCTATCGATGTAAAATCAATACATTTACAGAGTTTAAAAATTTGATTATTGTCTTCTACCATCTATATATTTTTCAAAGAAAAACAGGCTCCAAACCGCTGCTTTTAGTGCTTTCAACAACTCCCCGTCTGCCACTTTGTTGGTTTGAATGGCTTGACTGTGGCTTAAACTGAGAGTGATGTAATGCACAAACATGTAGCACTGCTTACAAAAAACATCAAGCAAAACACCCACAGAGTTGGAAGATGGATTCATCAGTCTTTCAGAAATGCCCACAACAATACAAAAAAGAACAATGTCCACTTGTCAATAGAAAGGAATAAACAAGACACTGTCATATTTCAGGTCTGCAGGCTTAGAGCAGAAGCTTTATGTTTTATATATTGTGTGAAAAGTGTACTGCAAGGTAATGCAGTCTACGTGTTATGAATCACTCCAGAAATGAATGCCTGCCCTCTGAATCTCTTCACGCAGAATTGCTGACTAAAGCTCTCTGCTGAAATGTATTAAAGACATGTAGCTTAGTACAAGCTGCTCACGTGGCAATGTAGTGAACACTACACTAAATAAGCAACATTCGTTTTTTATGCTTCTTCAAAATGTGTGCTGTTTTGAATGCTTGTTTACATGCATATTTTCTGTATACTGGAAGACATTATAGCCACCATTACAACACAAACATCATATCTCAACTGTAAGACTTTTAGTGTCCAGATTATGGTTCATGTGGTTTGTTCTCTGTGGAATTTGTCCATCAGAACCTTTTTAAATATCACAAAGAGATCAGAGGAAAGCCCCAGAATAGACTCAGTATCTGTACTGGCCCTCCCTTGTTTTTCCTTATAAAATTCAATTAAGAGATCAGAACAGAGACCATTAGGGCTAACCTGCTGATACAAGATTTTAATCGCATGCCATCTACCAAAGAAGACTATTAAGTATGGCAGATCTTTCTCTCTTTTTCTCGATTTCTTTCTCTCACTCTCTCAACATTGGCACGTGCACACACACACACACACACACACACACACACACACACACACACACACACACACACACACACACACACACACAAAATTTGTGACTCCATCCATTAGTAACCATAGTAACAAAGACAAAGGTTAAGTCGTTTTCCAGATGAGACTCGAGCAGATTTTGGCAATATAGGAATCTATCATTTAAATTAAAAGCTTCTCGGTGTCTGACACAATGTACCACTTGATGCTGATGAAAATCGCTGCTGTATGATCAAACGATAAAAATGTTGTCTGCCATTGTCTCCTTTATGCTATGAATACTTATCATTTCAGAAATGGTGTACAGGTGAAATAAAGCTGAAACAAAATGCTATTGGATAAGTGGGAACTTACAAGAATGTAGTTTAGAGTGATAAGTACTAGAATCAGTAGCAGTAAATCCATCTATATTATAATTCAAAAACTAGCAAAATGGTCGATAATGAAGTATGATTTTAAGCAGTAGTAGCTCAGTGATTAATTTCTGTGCTAATGACCAGATGGTCACGAGTTCAAATTCTCAGGGCTGTTAGCCTTAATGACTAGATGTCATGAATTAACTATATTTTACATCATTGTAATTTGTTTTAAATATAAACAGAAAAATATGCATTTGTGCATTTTACATTTATACACTACTTGGGTTTATTTTTTTTATATATTTGGGTTTATATTTGCTATATAATCAATATTTTATCTATATGGATATTCAGGTTTCTAAAAGGTTCTACCATTCTTGTAAAAAAAAAAAAAAAACATTTACATTTTTGTATGTATTTTAATATGTGCTTTATAAATTTAGTGACAAAATATTGCCTTTTTTACATTATTCAATATATATATATATATATATATATATATATATATATATATATATATATATATATATATATATATATATATATATATATATTATACAACTCTCAACCTGCATGAACATTTAGCAATTTCTGTGTGTATCATCTGCATCTCAAAAATGTGTGCTAGTTAACAGGGAATTAAGTTTTAAAAAATTTCAACAGTTTCTACTATTCAATCCAATTTAAAAGAGGAATATGAATACCTAGTATAAACCCAGTCAACAAGTTAATCATATTTATGAGAAAACTGGCAACAGGATTTCCACTGCCAAGATCAAAACTCAGATCCTTTTTAAAAAATTAAAATGGCAGCAAAGTACTCAGTTATACTATACTATATCAACATCATGTCATTGGCATCTGGCACACTAAATGCAATGTTTCTCTGCTCAGTTGACAGATGCTTATGTCATCAGTAGAAAGTTTTAACTTATTGCAAGACAGGCGATATAATAATCAACCTTGAAGGGAAAAGATTCTAGACAAAGTCTCAAATTTATTATATTCAAAAAGAGGCCTCAGACAAAATAAATATTAATATTGAATATTTTGTAGCTGTATTGACTATTAAACATCTTGGTCGCCCACAATATGCATAGCAAAACCCTCTTTATATAAATGTATCCATAAATAATCTCACTTTGGCTTCTGAAGATGATAAACATAAATGATATAAATACATTCACGTAGAACAGAATGAGCTTAAAGTTCTCCACACTGTCAAAGTTCCTTCGTTCCTTCCTTAGATGCATGACTATGATGTAACTCACTTTTACATGTAAACATGTAAACAATTGCAGTATCCTAACAGGCACTCTATCTTACAAAAAAAGCATGGACTATATTGTGGCAATACCTGCAATGCATGCAATTGCCCAGGCACTGAAAAATATTTGATTACAGCTGTCAAGTGTCAGGATACACAAGCCAAAATTGATGATAATATAATAAAAGGGATTTTGGTAGGATGAACATCTATAACTGCTGTTACATTATAGCTGCATGTATAGTTGATGTATATTTACACAGGCATTATAGACACACTATAAAGGCATATTACAGAGCCTGGCATGACACAGAGAAATCCATTAGGCTCAATAAAAAAATGAGCTGCTGCATTTCAACAAGCACAAGCAGGTGTAGATAGATTAAAACATCTGGTTTTATAAGCACTCCTCTTTATGAGAATGTGGCAGAAGTTACTGGAACATTAAACACCAAATTACCTTTAAAAACACACACACACACACACACACACACACACACACACACACACACACACCTGCAGTTTGGAAATACTATATATATATATATATATATATATATATATATGTGTGTGTGTGTGTGTGTGTGTGTGTGTGTGTGTGTGTGTGTGTGTGTGTGTGTGTGTGTGTGTGTGTGTGTGTGTGTGTGTGTGAGATAAAAAAACAAAAAAAAACAACAACATATACCCATACAAAAAGGATTTTGTTAGTAAGACTGCTAGAGTACTTTGGAAACTGAATTGTTAGAAAAGATGTCTTAATTTTTAATATTTCTTTACCCAGGCTTTAAAACCTGCTTTCATCTACACAGAGCAGCCAGGGTCCAAAAGTGCCAGTAACATGAAATATGATCTCAATTTATCAAAGTTATCAATAATGACTGCTGGCATATATTTCCAGCTAAATGCCATATGATGTCTTTTACTCAGGTACTGATCTAAGGACTTATATCCTATATCCTTATATCCAGTTTTAAAATTGCAGGTTGTTAAATATGTGCTGATATGCTGCCAGTATTATTACATCAAATTTAATGCAAGAAGGAGGTCAAAGCCATGGCGGTTTCCTGTTTTGGGAGAAACATGCTTTGTGTCTGCCCTCCAGCCACTATTACATCCTGCTGGGCCTCCAGATTAAATCGCATCACCCATAGCCAACAGCAATCCACTGTTCTCTTCCATAGAAGCATAAGACATTAGAGATGATGCCCCAAGCAACCGCTAGATAACAATGGATCAAGTGAGCTTGTGTCCAGTCTGTGACCTTTCAGCTAACTTGGTTGTAGATATCAAATAGATACTCTTAGTAAACATAGTTTTAAACAGAAAAATATTTAGCATGCAATATTGACAGCAATGTTTGCGTGTGGTGACTTGAATATCAAAAGAATTTCAGTCATTGAATAGAACATACCCTCGAAATGTGTCTAATGATTTTAAACGAGATGATTTTGGTTGGCTTAGGTCCATACTGGCTTGATTTGTGGTCTCCTCCTATATAAAAAACATAACAAATACAGTATGCACATTGAGAATAATGAATACCATATATATACATTTTAATAAAGAAAACATCATGATAAAAATTATTATAAATGAATCAGTTGAACATGAATTTCTGGAAAGAAAAAACAGGTTGTAAAATATGACAGATAATTTTGGATAAATATTAGAGCAAATGTGCAATCGTCTGCATATTTGTGGTCAAAACTGTTGCCTTTGTTAATATAGCAG
This sequence comes from Silurus aristotelis, assembly GCF_946808225.1. Lineage (NCBI taxonomy): Eukaryota > Metazoa > Chordata > Actinopteri > Siluriformes > Siluridae > Silurus > Silurus aristotelis. Next base: position 21,554,879 of record NC_139577.1, on the reverse strand, counting down.
ACTAGATGAATACGTTCAGTGAGCAAGAACAGTATCGCTCATTTGACAAGGAAGAGCTTCCCATTTCCCATATGGTTTTGTGCTGGCAGAAAGATCCATCACAAAGGAATTAGCACAAACATCTTCCTGCTCTGGCTCTTTCAATGGTTAAACATAGTGCTACAGACAAGGCTAATCAAACTAGGAGTCTAAGACCATCCAAATCAAACTAGAGCTCATTCTACATTGAACGAACAAAAAGACGAGGGACATTAAATAATGTATTTCGTCTGGTATTTATTTTTTCTAATAAGACTGCACTTGTATTTATACTTGGCAATATTATGTGCATTTAACCAGAAGTGGCAATTGTTAGCAATGTTTAAGCTATTTTGTCTTCTACCACACTTACCCTTTCCATATAGTATTTACCTCCACAGCAACAAATGAGCTTTTTGAGCCTTAATGTGCAGCTACATCTATAATACAGGAAATATATTATAGAATATGACTGTCATGTATACATATCATGCAAAGAATTCCAAATGCTAATGTATGACTATAATAATGAGTCTGTAAGCCTGATTATTTATTTTTTTTTACAAGAAACTGATTAATAAACACTACCAGCATCTCTGTCATGCAGTCATACACTGGCAGTTTTACCTGAATAAAAAGTTATTATAGCAGTTTGGAGTATCCCAGACATCACTGACAGAGTATTTGTCAGCGTAGTTAGCGATATCGAACACCCATTATAAGCAATTATAAAAAATTAAGCACATGCAGCAATGTTCATTATTCCATACGATTCATTCCATTTACTAAATAGTGCTCATATATTTTTTTTGGCAAAATTCCCTTATCAGACTCAAAAACTATAACAAGCCAAACACACACTAAATAATATTAGCTGTAATTGATTACGGTGATTGTTAAGATGATACAGTTACATTTACGTTGCTTTAAATGATTCAGTTTGAGCTAAGAGTGTTGATAAAAAGGTGTTACCTGGACAGAAAAGGGATGGAGACCCAAATAAAGGTCAAAAGGGCTAGAACAAGTGCAGCTACCCACAAAGCTGTAAAAATACACATAATTAAATATTGACTGCTCTAAAATATTTGGCTAACATGATGATTTCCTTAAAATCCAAGAGACAAACAGCAGGTTATATGCATTTTTAACATGAATTTATTGACAAAGCTACAGGATTTTATAGTATGTTTAACGCATGTGAAATGTAGTTGAATGATTGTAGTTCATTACATACTTCATAAGTATTATATGTATCAGGCATATTTACCTGAGTATTACTGAAATGCAATATTTTTAATTACATTTACTTTACCTACTTACATTTTTATTTACACCTTCAAAAGATCTTATGACAAATAATCTTTTGGACCCCACTGTGTATCAACTGTATGGGCTCATTAGCATCCAATAATGTTTTAGCTTAGAAGATTGGTGATAGTTAACTATGTTGGTTTGTTTTCTCTTCTAATACAAGGTTAAATTATAGAATTGATACATTTAGCTAAAATAACCTAACTAAAATTATAGCTAATGATATCGGTTATTTACAGCACATTTTGCTCCTGACTAATTTATTAACAAACCTCGTAGCATCATGCATTTGCCCAATTGTACAAATATGTAATGGTGTCTTTCCTGCAAAAAGGTGCACTTGCTTTTATGCAAACCTCACTCTATCACACAAAGATATTTTAAAAGTTGCACATGAAGACATGGCATTGCCTTTCCCTTTTAATGTTTATGTACGTAGCAACCTTTTTGTTTCACAAAATACATTTGAGTGGACACTTTTAATTGAGTAAAAATGTAACCTATTATCTCTCTGTTATCTCTTACATAAGCATAATTTCTCAGTATCTTCTCTACCTTTTTCAACATCATCACTAATACAAGCTCGGGTTTTATTATGTTTAATTAGGGTTCAGCATTAATGGGAAGAAATCATCTACGTTTTTGTCGATACATGAATCAATACCAGCAAAACAAAAATGTTCAGGACATTACATCCACCACTGTTCAAAACATTACATTCACCACTGTGCCACTGTGTATTTTCCAGCAAGGTTTTGAAACTGATTCTTCCTACCACAAACCACATATTTACATAAAAACACCATTAAAACACCAGAATGGTTTTTTTTTAGTTTTTGTACTGTATTGTGAACCATTTTTTGGAGTGAAATAATGCCTTTGAGCCTTACATTTACATGCCTACATGATTTTGTGAATCTTATGGGCAGGGTTGAAACCCAATCACTCTGAATCACAGAGAGACTCTCAAGAGCCCAATAGTTTCCTGTTGCATAGTACAAAAAAAACCCTTGTCACTGCAGATCAATCTGTGCAATTAAAACCCTGGATCACCAGTAAGAGAGTGTGGAATAGAATATATTTTTTTCAGTGCATGATGGAACACGTGACTGGGTCTGCCAGAAGGCACACTTTTTAAAAGTTCCAGAAGAAAAAGTGAAACACTGGCAACCACCACATGTGCAAGGGGAAGGCGTTTGTTTGGAAAAACAAACACTGAAATGGCCGTTCAATCAGCAAGTGAATACACACCATGAAAAAAAAGCAGTGATGTACTGAAACTCCATTGTGATGACTGAGCTGAAGGACTACTATACCATGCAGAGGAAATTAATCAGCACTAACTGCATGTTTAAACTGTAACTACTTCAGTGTGTCCACAGTAAAATAGAATTCATTGGCATTAGTTTTTTACTTTCATAAAACAGTGTAATAAAGTCCATAACAAAAGCCTAACAAAGACCAAATGAAGCACTTGTTCTGTCTATTTATAACACTATAGACATTGTGTTCTGATTCAGAAGAAAAAGGCAGCTACATTTAAATAGGCTTTCTGAGTAATTCTAAAGAAATTTATCAATAATTGATATCAAGGCTAGTACTAGGAAGCATTTAAAACTTCTAAAAGCTACTTCATAGAAAGGCATTACATAATCCATGATAATAAACATATATGCTGGTGGTTAAAGATCTTTAATGATTATTAAAAAATATTACTGTAATGTCTAATAGGATTTTGGACTATAATACATCTTCTGGTGACTTTTGGTAACTATTTCTTCCTAATGACAATTAATTAATGCTACAAACAAGCTTAACCTGGAATAAACTCTGAGAATCATTTTACAATATTATAAATATACTTGCATATTATTGACTGTAAGACACCTGGTTTTTATTACAAATATGATGCAAATAAATATGTCTGTAAACTATGCTTGACTGCTTACACTGAATTTTCTTTTTTATGTAGTGATGGTGTTCACGAGCTAAATCTCAACATGACTCTGACCAGGATAAAGTGATTACTAAAGATGAATGAATAAATACATGAATGACTAAGCCTTTGTTAATAACACTGAGGAAAAATACTCTTTGGGTCTGGCACATTCTGGTCATGCCCCAGTGTGCAATGGTCAGCTTCTTGCTGTGCTCTCTGCCTCCAGCCAGCTGATCACCAGGCCGATTACTTAAGCTGTGAGAGCCCATCGGAGCCTGCATATAATCACCGGACAGTGCGGCTAATGGAAGCTCATCATGCGGGCCAGAGTTTAGCAACACTGGCCATATATCTAGCAGATAATGGTTACTTACCCTTAAAGTCTGATCTACAACATAATCTGCACTATTGTTAAATAGACTCTGCATTATGGAGCATGGTGCTTTCAAAATCCCATTATGTCTTAATCCTCCTTGCCCCTCTAATGTATTTCCCACAATGCTCCTCTCATGGGGCATTTTCCAAAACAAACATGGCAGAAAAGCTTTCCTTTTAGCTGTTTTTTTTTTTTTTTTTTGAAGAAAGGTGCAGCTTATTGAATCAATATTGTACAGATCCAGCCCCTGGGATGCAAAAAAAAAAAAAAAACATTTCTCCACAGAAGTCAAGATCACAAGATGTTTCGATTAATATTGACATACGGATCCAACAGAATCTTTGATTTGATTAAATCACAGGTAGCAATGATTTAAGTGTTACACTGTAAGATGTGTATAGATGTTATTATAATTCTGTTTTGTAACTACAGACATGTAAATCATATAGTCTTGGTGATGTGTGAATTTGTAAGCAGAAGTAGAAACTTTGAGATGTTCCGACAGCATAAAACTGTCTGCTAAACTGAAAAAAAAAAGGCATTGTTTTATACAATGATTCAAGTAGTTTGCACTTACGTTGATATGTGTTATGTGGAAACTGATCCAGAGAAATAGAGCAGGTTACTTTAAGTGCATCTCCAGGTGTGACCCAAAAAGAATAATGTCCTGCCTCTTCAAAAAGATAGCTTAAACTGCAATAATGGGAAAGTTAAATGTTAATACTAACTATGATTAATGACATATCCAGAATTTTACTATGACTGTGATTATCCAAAATAAAACTATAATAAAATATATTATAATTTGAATGGAGTTTTAAAAGTTTCTGGTTACAGCTGCAACATGTTGAATATTTTACATAAGGTTTTATACTGTAATCTGTGCTTTACATGTTTATAATATATATATATATATATATATATATATATATATATATATATATATATATATATATATATATATATATATATATATATATATATATATAATATAAATATACATGACCAGTCATACCTATGATCATGATGAACATACCATTTAGGATTTATTCCACCCCCCTTGGTGCTATAATGAACATCACTTTTCTGGGAAGGCTTTTCACGTGATTTTGGAATGCATCTCTGTGAATTTCTGCCTATTCAGCTGCAAGAGCATTAGTGAGGTCTGGCAATGATGTTGGGTAAAAGGTCTGGCACGTAGTCTGAATTTCAATTCATTCTAAAGGTGTTCAGTGGGATTGGGGTCAGAACCCTGTGCACACCAACCTTGGCAAACGATGTGTGGCTATAATGCTTACGGCTGTGTACCATATTATGAAAGTCATTATGTAATTTCGTCCTTCAAATTTAAGCAAATTTATTTAACATCTACTATCATTTATAGCTTGTAACTATAACAGCACATTGTTTGTGTGATTATTATACATTACTTAATATGTTGTTTCATAAATTATCAATACAAGAGCTGCAAGTGTTATTTACAACTGATTTACTCAACTCTGAACTTTAAAATGGCAAGTCAGCATCGCTTTTATTTGATTGTATAGTGAAAGATAAGGCTTAGTATTCATGAGGCTTGAGGGAGCCACCTAGAGCACGGCAGGTAGAAATGCACTTCTTAATCACATTCAACAATCACCAATCATCTCCTGTTTTATCCCAAAAGTGTGTGTTACAAGAATTCATTGATCTTTCTGGGGATGACATACCAGCCGTCATGTTCATTTGAGGGGGAGGGTAAATCAATAGTAGCTCCATCTGGAAAGGGACCTTACTATTGATCTTTAAGAAGCACAAGACTAGACCCCAGCCTAGGGCCATGCAGTAAAGACACAGCACCTCATCTTATGCAACCAGATACCTGTTTAATTTCCCACCACCCTTTTAATAACAAAACCCTACATAGAATGCTTCACTTTTGGTGACTCTTGAATTATTATAATATATAAATATGGATACTGAATATCAGTGCTTATTATCTTAGGTGGGGCTTCAGGAGATCCTTGTAGTGTTGTTGTCTAAAAGACTCTTTTCGTTATTCTGATTGTCTGCTCCTATTAACCCCAAATGGCAGCAAGATCAATAGCATGTGAGATATCCTCCAAAGGCCAGCACCTAGGACCTAAAGTCAGGTCAAATGCTGACACACTGTGGTCTATGTAGGTTAAGAGATTGCAAATGGAATCTCCTGCTATTAAAGCTGTATATTTAGAGCATGTCAAGGTGCTTCAGCCCACATAAATTGAATTAGACTGTCCATATGGACAGTGATTTATAGACAGGGATCTTGATGTTAAGTAATCCATCCAAATGAAAAAAGATTTTGCATTTAAACAAAATATTTAAATTTTACTACTTTGCCATTCAAAAAAGAAATGTGGATCTGCAACAACCTGGTTATTAAAGTACAGCTACAGTGTAACTTTTAGTCCTACCTGCATAAAGTGTTAGTGGCATTCACAGGTGAGGCTTTCAGGGTTAATGTGAATGGTGTGTGCAGCACCACAGACACATTTCCTGGTCCAGCTTCCATGCGAGCCAAATGTTGGTACAAGCACTGCAGACAGTATGTGCATATTACTTTTTTAAATATAAATTGGTTGGCCCCAGTTTTGTATTATATTTTAAAGAGAAAACATAAAATTGTTGATGTTTTAGAATATTACATCTAATATTCAGCCAATTATGTTAGCCAATGATGGAATTGCTTATGATTTCAACCAGTACAAGTCATTTTGGATTATGGAACACCAGTCAGCAAATGTATATACAGAACATTATGATAACTGAAAAATGAAATCCTTCAAGTAATACCTTATAGCAGTAATCTGAAGTGTAGAGAATTTCAAGCCCATAGGACATCTGATTACAGACTGTTAGTAAGGCCTGGTCCATTTTCAGGGTAGTTTCTGCAATTTAAAAATGGTACTGCTTTAACAGGGAACTGATCATTTTCTTACAACTATGGCTTAGACACAATGTACACACAATAACAATATGTACCATCATAGAACTACTGACTGACTGAATAAAAATATTTTTTTGTTTCCCATGAAATCAGGGAACTTGTTGTTATTATTAGAAATATAGCAGAAATTCTAGACAACTAATAATACAAAATCAAATAAGTTTTCATCATTTTATAGAAATAAAAGATATGTTCTAGCCTTTCTTAATGCATGGCACAAAAAAAAGGAGCAGTTTACCAGACTAACACAACTTCACAAAACATGGTGCATTCGTAGAACATATTTTCTTCACAATCTTATACATTTCTTGGTGCTGTGATTAAAAACGAGTCACTAGTAAATCATATAGCACTCTAGGACAGCCATAAAGGCTTACAAAGCACTGAAATGACAGAACAATTAAAATGTCACAAATAATTAAGTTTCTAATTCCTAAATGTCAACACTTACTCTAGTAGTAAACTGTATGCTACCTGTATTAATGGTCATCTCACATTGTCCTATTGTGAGAAAAATAATGCATAAAATATGTCTTAGCATGGAGAGCTCCATAATCAGTTGCTTCCCAACAGAACTATTTTATTACAGGCTACAGAAGATATAAACAAAGAGTTCAAAGAGCACAGAAAAGTGTTGGAAATTTCCCAAGGTGGTTATGGCACTGTTTCAATCATTTCTGATTTTAAACATGGCTGCCAACTCCCATGCTTTCAGCATATGACTCATGCTTTCAAATTCTGTTTTACTATATCATCAACCAAACACACATGAAAAAAACAGGGCCAGGAGTTTGTACTTGTCAGAACCCACCTATCACTCTATTCGGATATTTTAAAAATTAATAAAAAGAGTTGCAAAAGTTTAATGCTTAAGATTCAGAGCTACTAATAAAGACTTCTAATCTTCATCTGCTCCATTGCATTGATTATCATGTAGACTTTGTACACTTATAAGTAGACAAATGATATAAGTATAGACAAATGTGTATCTTATAAATTAACAAATAGCCTTCCTTCCTTACACCACCGCACTACTACACTGTCAAGATACTGACATTTCTTTACAAACTTTATGACAATGTAAATTAAATTCAAGATTTTAGAATTCATGCTTTTATTACAGGGACAGCACATGTAGGACAAGGTGAGGGAGGCGTGATTGAGATGGTTTGGACATGTGCAGAGGAGGGACCAAGGAGGAGGTTTATGGATGTGGTGAAGGAAGACATGCAGGTAGTTGGTTTGAAAGAGGCAGATATAGAGGACAGGGGGGTATGGAGACAGATGATACGCTGTGGCGACACCTAATGGGAGCAGTACAATGGGAAAAAAGTTATACTGTATTAACATTATTATTTATAAGAAATAAGTTGGTAAATAAAGGCCTGCTGCCATTGGCTTTCTCGTTAAGGATACACTTAGGGATAAACCTATAGGGACGAACTTCTGAGGCTGAAATTGATATTTTTATTCTACTGTATATATTTCTGTAACGCTGTCTATTGTTAAAAGTGCTATGCAAACAAAAAATTAATTGAAGCCGACATTATGAAAAGGAAAACTTGTCTATAGGAATGAGAAGGCATGCATTGCTCTCTGGTTTCTAGTACTTGTTTCAATGTAATCCAAATATCGGCATTTTGGAGAAAGATCTTATTTTAAATTCAAGCCAAAGAGCTAAATGTGCCCTCTCCAAGATGGCGGCATCGTGGACGTGTCTAGCTTCAATTCACAGAGGCCCCTACGACTCTGTCCTAATTAATGACTGTTTATAAAGCGTCGTTTTTTGAATACTTGACGGTCGGACCAAACCTACACATGGCTGCGGGTTTTTTTCTTCCAGGTCCATTAAGCAGATTTCAGTTGATTTGCACGGATGATGCACCCGCTACGCTTCAGGGGGCGGAGTCTTCACGGCGTCACTGCACGGCTCTGCAGCTGGATAGCAGGCTACTGCTAATTGTGCTAAACTCCACCTCCTGCTGTACAGTTTGGAGATGGGTGGCCAATAGACATGCGAGGCTGCCTGTAAATATGAGACACTGGCCAATCGCAGCGCAGGAGGCGGTGCTTGAGGAACGGCAGGTTATGGGGTTGTGTTTAATTCAGAGCAGGAGACACGAGGAGGTAGAAGGGCAGTATTCCTCTGAGAACAAACATGGTGAGTACAGTGTCCAAAATTACAACGCTACAGCTTTGATTAATATATTTAGCCATAATTCTCACAATACGCGCACTTCATAGTAAGGCTGAAAAGTTAAAATGGGTTCCACCTGTTGCTGCTCCTGTTTCTTAGAGCGGCTGTACATGCAGAATGTATTTAATGTACGTCTCTATACGCAGAAGGTTTTTCAGTCTGTGTGTCACGGTTTTAAAATTTTGTGTTTTTTTCCACGAGCTGTATGTACATTTATACTGACTCGTGTCAGCTGCTGGACGCCGGAAAGACTTGTTGCTAAGAGACGGATGATTGATTGATTGATTGATTGATGTATGACGGCGTTATCAGCTTCATTGTTTCGCAGTTTGCTGTCACGAAAGTGCTGATGTCACTCATGAAAACTCAGAGCTGCACAGTCGACATCAAATACAGAGAAAATGCTACTGATCTGCCGTTACACGCTGTTTATCCAATCATTATTTCTTTCATGCAATAAATCATGATGCATCAATGCATTTTTTTCTATAAGAATATGTTAGTGGCTTGATTTGGATACACAAGATTATATCTTAGGTTTGTCTCTTTAAACGTGTCATTTACTTCCATTATAAAACTCGATAAAAATGTACTGCTTTTTTTTTTTTTTTTTTTAATGGAAACTTAATATTGTAGGTTTGGCATATAAATATTCAGAAACCTTTCATTGCATTTTGTTTTTACAATAATCTTTTTTGTTGTACCCTTTGAAAATAGGATTAAATGTTATACTCGTATGACTCATATAAGGCATTTGAAAAGGAAAGGGTTATATAACTCAATGACCTCTAATGAAACATAGGGAAAACATGGCAAAAGCTCTTAAAACTGGAGTCATCATTGCATCCAGATGTGCTCCACTGCAACCAATCACAGAGCTCCTTTCTGAAACGTCCCCCTGCCAAATGACTAACTCTTGCACTGCTGTTAAAGTTTGAGTAAAAGGTGTAGTAATGCAAATATAGATAGATAGATAGATAGATAGATAGATAGATAGATAGATAGATAGATAGATAGATAGATAGATAGATAGATAGATAGATAGATCTTAATTAATCGCAAAGGGAAATTGTAATGTTACAGCAGCCAGTTCATAGACACAACCAAGTACAAGCAACAATGTGTAAAACAATATTAAGACTAAGTTAAAATGACAAAATCACAATAAAATTATTATTTTAAAAACCATGATACACTGTTTAGTGATTTAGGTGGGAACCAGTGAACTGCATATTGAGGTGCAGTAATGAGATAAATCGTTGCAAAATAGTACTATACTGGTTCTATGTACATGATGATTATACATACAAAGGGGAACTTAACAGTAAATAGAGGGCACCCATATCACTGCCATCACGTAGAAAACCAAAGAGACCAGATTAAAGTGTGTTGATGGGATTTGAACAGATTAGCTAGCTAGCAATATTTTGCTATAATACAGGTGGCGTTGCATCGCCACAGTTTTGCAGTCTCAGGTTAGCTCTGGTAAATGTCTCACTGGGATTTTTACCCATTGATGTCCTAAATGTCAATGGGAATTTCCTTGATGTTCTATGGTGTCCTGGTTTATTTTTTGGTTAGGTGGACTGGTTAAGAGTAGTTGTCCATAATATGATTGTGTGAATGTGTAACATGGTGGCCTGAGATAGACTGGTATTCCTATTGTTCCCAGGTTCTGGATCCACAGCAAGTCTGTTGATATGGAAGATAAAGCAGTAACTTAAGAAGGATGAATGAAAATGTATAAGAACAAAAGTTCTTATACAGAAAGGTTTGCAGAAGATAATGGGATTCTTCTTGGAAAAATGAAACCAAACAAACAAAAAATAAACGTGTTTTGTGCTAGAGCATATGAGCTCTGAGTTTTTCAGACATCAACATGACACTGATACATAAGGAAATACATAAAAATTTTATTAGTAGTCATTTGGTAGTCCTGGTGCATCTAAGTCTTATCACAAGGGCATGAGGAACTAATTAAAGCAAAGCTGTAATGTGTCTGTTGTATCTATGCAGGCTGGAAAGATTCAGGCTCTGACATTGGAGGAGAGGGAGCAGCTCCTCCCTATGCTCCACAACTCGCAGTGGTCTGAAGTAGTGGGCAGGGATGCCCTTTACAAGGAGTTTGTTTTCAAAGACTTTAATCAGGTGAGCGTCCACATAACATTAGTTATTAACAATAGTTATTATTGTTATTACTAGTTATTATTTATGATCTTATTTCATTAAGCACAGTAAGAGTTCTGCAAGTAAAACATCACACCAATGGCATCATTTTTATTAATGTGAATGACATTCCTTCTTAGGCCTTTGGGTTCATGTCTAGAGTAGCACTACAGGCTGAGAAAATGGACCATCATCCAGAGTGGTTCAATGTTTACAATAAGGTACATGAGAACTAATAAATGAAGCATTTTGCACGTGTGTTTTAAACTATAAAAAAAAATATTCAATTTATAGATTGCCATCACTATCACCCCCTCACTGATATTCTTTTTCCCAGGTTCACATTACTCTCAGCACACATGAGTGTGGAGGACTGTCTAAGCGTGACATTACTCTTGCTACTTTCATTGATCAAGTCTCAGTGTTGTGAGGACAAGTCTCTCTCTGTTTCGCAGAAACAAACCAGACACCTTATGCCTCGCACTGCTGCATAACATGCATATCGTGGGTGGGGTTTTCACATACAAATCAATCTCAAATTGAAAATCTTTGATTGCCTGTTACACGGACAGTATTAATAAAACCACAGGATGCATTATCTGTAAATTATTAATGCTATGTTGATAATAGAGCTATTTGTGCAGGATGGCTACATCTTATAGCTGAAACCGAGCATCATCTCTGTCCTGGAAAAAGTATTGTGCCTTTATTTTCTATTCAGTGTGCACCAGGTATTGCTGTCCTTACAAACTCAACTTACATGTTTCTCATCCACTGTGATGTTTAAATCCACAACTATTACTGAAATAAAGCAGAGCTTTTGTCTGAGTCATTCAGAGTTTATGCTGCAAATCTGCACATCATATTTTATGCAATATATCTTACCTTTTGTTTAACATTTCTCGAATACAATTGCATTTCCATCAGCTCAGCTCCGCTCGTCATTCAGTCTACCCTGGACTCTTTCCCAAGTCAACAAATGCACACATGCATTTTAATGTGATCTATGAATGCAGCTCAACAGTCAACAGCTCATACTAATGATTCCAGTTCTATAATAGGAGGAGACTAAGGGTTATATGACAAACATATAAACACTCTTCATTATGATGCACACACTGACCCAAACTTTTTTTCAACACTCAGGAAATTATTGCAGTCAGATTAATTTTTCAAATACAGTTTTATTTTTTGCAAGAACAGGCTAGTATGGTATGTGGACATGGTATAGTGTGAAAAAGGCCCTCTCCCTGAGGCTGATCTAACCGCTGCACTAGTAATAGAGTCTGCATACACTTAAAACAAAGATCATCATCTACCGAAAATCAGAACCATGATGGTCAATTTATACTCCCACTTTGAAAAATGAAGGTGCCTCATATTTTAGTTAGTAATATTGCTGGGCTCACTGCCTTTAAAATGCATCAGTGGGAGGCCAAGGGACAACTGCTTTATATGATATATGAAAATATCATTTATATATGAAAATAAGATTTAAAAATATTTAATATATTACATTTAATTGATGTTTCCCCATCAACAGTTAAACCTAAATGTTAGTATGATGTCAAGAACAGCTGTAGACATGTGACAAAAATGTGAAAACAACAAAACAAGTACACAAAAATAATAATTGCATTATTGAAATATGAGACACTATATTAGTGAAGCATAATGTAAAAACACACATAGTGGTCACAAAACATTATACATACAGAATTAAACAGCCAATGAGGTCTACAGTCATGATTCAGTGGTACCATGTCATTATTTCACTACTGCTCCATTTCCCTTTTACACAGTTCAGGAACTTAAACAACAGAATTTAAACAGAATTAAACATGTATCCTCTTGGGATACAAAAAAATAAAATAAAGTCAATAAAATATAAAATTGCTCCCAGAATTTATAAGGGTAAAAAAAATCCCAATCAGAACCACCTCTCAAAGAGTTTAAATAATCAAGTTGGAACAAATTCTGAGGTAGACACAATTTTAAGGGCTGGATTTATCGCAGAAATTCTAGTAAATCAAGTTCAGTTTTTTTACTTCTAATTTGTTTTCAGCATTGATGTAAAATCATTTTAACAATATATTAGATTAGAAATTTTACATTGAAAAAACTGAAAAAAGCTGTTTTGTTATTCAGGTATACCTGAAAAGTATTTCAAGTTTTAGTGGAGTATTTTAGAAATACTTATTAAAAGAAAAACTAAAATGGTGCTTGGTCCATTTTCATGTTACTCACCCACATGGACAAAGTTGGACAGTTATCTGAATTTGATCAGCATCAGCACAATGAACAGATTTGAAATTAAAAGTTTCATAATTTAATATATGGTACTGGTTTGCTTGCATTAGGCTACTATCTATGAAAACTGTACTCTGAAACATGAACTGTGATATTTTAAGGGAGGTCTGAAGATATTAGTTTGCAATTTGTACTAAATGTTTGGAGAAAAATGTTTTTTTATTTTTTTACTAAATTGTGTTATTTTTTCCTAAAACTGCAAAGTTCCTAAATCATTCCGAAATACATGAAAAGTGTCAAAACCCATATAACAGAAAAATATAACCTTCTGCACTGACGTTGATACCACAGCTATTATGGACAAGTTTATTGACAGAAAATTACCTTGAAGAAAATGCCCAACGTAAATTGGTGTTATATGGCTTGTGCGTTAACTACAAATGAGTAAATGTGTGATTGAAATGACGGACCAAAAAAAAAGAAAAAATACGGCCAGTATGTAAATGTAATAAGCAGCTTTTGGGCAGCTGCAGGCACAGATCCCAGCAATCATGCAAGACTCAGTAGGTTGTAGAGTTCCCATTTATGTGGTTCTTCTTGCTGGTGTAATGTTTTTTTTGGACGTATTTAACTTCAGTGCTGTAGAGGCAGTCCAGGAAGCCGCACGATACCTCTGTCACCATTGACCGATCAGGGATGGACTGGGCCATGCCATAGATTGCTCCCTAAACACAAATTTCAATTTGTGATCAATACAAAATAGAAAACATGCCATATTTTATCAATGATAATTAATTAAGGAATAAAACACAATAATGTGTGCTGTTAAAGGTTAATAATCTATGCATCATAAAATTGTTTAGTTCCTCCTTATACCACAGTAATATTCTGACAGAAAAACATTTTATTTATAATCAAGACGCAACACATTTTTTCCTTTTTACATGTAATGACGTGGTACATGAGTGAATTCCTGTTATCAGTTACATTATTTGACCAAATGATTGTAAACACCTGACCATCACACCCATATATGGGTTCCCCAAAGTGTTACTACAAATCCAATTGTGTATGTCTTTTTTTTTATGCTGTAGTATTAAAATTTTCCTTCATTAGAACCAAGAGGCTCAAACCAGCATGACTTTGCTCTCGTGCCCAGAGCCATACCCAAAAAATAATGCTTGCTAAGTTTAAAATGGAAGAAGATCTTCAGGATAAACCATGGCTGTGGGGATTTGGAAAAAGTAAAAAATACTGGAAAGCCAATCTAGAAGAATTAAGTTTATCCCAGCAGGGGGAAAACTCAATTTGGAATGAGATGTTCAGTATACACATATGGGTGTGATTGTCTGGTGCACTTTGGACTGTTGGTCATATACTGTATGCTGTAACAGCTATGAACAGATGTTGCCTCACCAGCCTTTCTTTTATCTCCCGCTTTTAAAATGACAAACAGAAAATGTGTCTTGTCAAGCTGATGACAAAAGACCTGCAATGGCCTCCATCCAAATATATGGCATACATAAGCGTCACAATTTTACCAGACAAACAATTAGTCAAAGTATTTATGTGGTATCCCTGTGTAAGCTGCGATTATAGAAGGAGTATTTGAACACGCACAAAAATCGTCAGAAAAAAACAGCCAGAAAGAAAAATTTTATAGCTCTTTGTGATGCAAAATAAGACAATGAAGCCCAATTTAGCTAGTCAACTGAGTGAAAAATATTTGCTGCACCATTGCCCTTCAATTATTCAACACCATCTGGTATTTCTTTCATTCTTAAACTGAAAACAAGCTATTTTAGTAGCAGATTCTAGTCATTTTAATCTAGAATCAGTTATACTTTGCATTCTACCAGAATCATTGGATGATTTTGTGTCTAAAATAAAACCACAATACTATTTGTTAAATGCGAATAAACATGATGTTTAAACTCACCATTCCAGTGGTCTTCTCCTTTGGGTTCTGCATGATTATTGCTACTTCTTCCTTTACATCTTTGATGAACTCCTGTGCAACACCAGGTTGTGTGTGCAGCATAGTTACACAAATATGGATGCTGTGAACAGACATACAGAGGTAAGATTTACACAAAAAAGCAAGTTTGTTAGCCTCACAAACATGAACATTACTCAAAGAGGTTATCCAAGTAGCTTTACCTAGATGGGAACTGGAGAGTATTGAGATTCCATCCTTTTGATGTGAGTGCATTGGATAGACGGAAAATATCAAATACATCGGAGCCCAAGGCCACTACTGAGACTTCTGGGTTTCCGAACACAAACAGTCCCTCCACTTTGCAGATGCTAACAATGAAAAGCAGTGCAAAATCAGTTTCGTCATTATTATACTGATGATGCAGTGATCCTAGGATGAAACATGTGCTTTGTTCTATCTGCCTTACCCTGCTGCAATGATGCGGGCTGTTTGAACAACCTTTTTGGTGGCCTCCACGTAGCCACTCTCTCCCATATGCATCATGGTGGCCCAGCAGGCAGCGATGATACCACCAGGCCGAGAACCAGCTACTGAGGGAGATGCATAAATTCCTCCCTGCCAATCAGGGGCTACAAAGTACTGATAGTGGCGATATTTCTTGTCTCTGTAGATCACCACCGAGGAGCCTTTAGGTGCATAACCGTACTGTAAAAAAAATGAATAAAAAATTATATTTACTAGCATGTAAGGCAAAGAAAAAACATGCCGATAATCATTAACTTGGATGATGTTATTAATTTCTTATTTTGCTTATATAAATGGCTTACATTCTATAACTTTACACACACACGTTTTTAATTTCTGACCTTATGCGTATCTGCTGAAATGCTTGTGACGCTTGTAACTCGGAAGTCAAATGGCTCCATCTTAAACCCAGCCTTTTCCATGAACACTATAAGGAAGCCACCTAAGCAGGCATCCACATGTAAGGGAATGTTGTACTTTTCTGCCAACTAAAAAAAAAAAAAAAAAAAAAAAAAAAAAAAAAAAAAAAAAGGATTAATAATTAATTAACAAACCTATGTGTGACATCTAATAATCATTAAATATTGATGTGATGAGCTGGTCGCATTGCAAATATAAAGCAATATCTTTAAGTCAGACACATTGTTTTACCTTTCCTACTTCCACAATGGGGTCTATGATCCCATGAGGAAACTGAGGAGCAGAGCACACTAGCATGGCTGTGTTATTAGAGATGGCTCTCTTCATGGCCTAGGTTGAAATCAATTAAAAATAATCAAATGATTATTGATCATAAACACATTGAAGCCTATCTGTGTATTAAACTTCACATCGTACCTTCACATCGACTTTCATGGTCTTCTTATCCAAAGGTATATGAATCAGTTTCATTCCAAAGTAGTGTGCTGCCTTGTCAAATGCTGCATGGGCACTTACTGGTGCAATTCTTCAAAAAGGACAATTAGCACAACATAGATTTAGGTAGAAAAAAAACATTTTACTTTCTCAGAGTTCTGAATTTGTATTTTTATAAAATCAACATGTTTGACGAGGCACTATTTGTGTGGCAGGCTGGGAAATGTGTCAGATGTAGCTGTGGGTGAATTCTGGAAAATAGCCAAAAACCTACTTGACACCTATACTAGATTTAACAGTTAACAACAGAACAGAACAATAAACTAATAATATCACAAAAGGGATTCCCCCCAGGCTGCTACACAATTATAGAACAAACATGACTTTTTTAAAAAATTACTTTATGACTTTTAAAAAATGTTTTATGCAGGGTAAAAAAAAATTATATAAATAAATAAATTATATATATTGTAAAATAACTAAATAAATAAATAACTAAATATATATATATATATATATATATATATATATATATATATATATATATATATATATATATATATATATATATATAATTTTTTATTTTTTTTTTAAATCAGATATCAGATTGTCTATGACAAAAGAAAACACATACATCTCTGGATATTTGATTCCTCGCTCATAAGCCAAATCTCTGTATGCCTTACAGGCCATCAAAATGCTCTCAGTTCCACCAGAGGTGACCTAGATAAACACAAACAAGCCAGGAAAAGGAAGATTTATTATTTCACATGGCATGGCATTCAATAGTTTTATATTTTTTGAACTGGGCATATTTTAGAGGAATAACCTTGGAATCTGTTGATTTTGAAAGTGAGAGTTAAAATTTTCGTACATAAGCTAATTTGTGTACAAGGTACTTTCTGCCTCAAGATTAACAGGATTAACTCATAAGGTAAGAGTATTTTTGGTATTTATTTTTTCCCACTTTTTAGTTGTTTTTGTGTTTAGCCAATTCCATTACTAAATTAGGGCTCACACAGAAACCTGGAAAAAAAGGTCAATATTTTCACTTTGATAAAATCCAGTAAATTGTCTAGACCATATCTATCAGTATCAGTATTGACCAGAGTTTCGAGTCAGTAAAAAACACACTTTTAGAAGACCTAAAATCAGGAAACATTGAACTTTCACAGAACTGCAAATGGATATAAACAGATACCAATATTACAGTAAAGGCATTACCGTAGTTACAATGAAAGCAACCAAGCACTACTTAAGAGTTAACACTTAACTCTGGACGGTCACTTAGACTCTGAAATGCACAGCACAGTGTCACTTTATACCACACTACACTGCACATGGACACTTAAAGGACAATTACACTAAATCACTTTCATATTTACTCTGTCAATATCTGCCATACTCATTCATGTATATACATGTATTTTTCTATACTTTATAATTTATTTATTTACTTTATTTATTTTTTTGTTGTTATATTCTATTTCTTTTTTTTTAATCTTTAAATGTTGGACAGTCAAAGGAGCATTTCACTGCACGTCGTACTCTGTATGTATGTGTATGCGAAAAATAAAATTTGAATTTGAGAATAGAAAAAAAATGAGTAACTGATCCAAAATATGAAACAAATTAAGCAAAAGTTGTCTTTTCAGAGACACTGTAACTGGTTGGTGTTTGAGAATTATTTTGCAACTTCAAGAATATGGGATTGATACTTTGGCTATATATCAAAAAGAGTCTGAAGTTTTTTTGGTCATAAGAAATAAGCTTACTGTGCCACATGACTCAGGTCCACCACTGAAGAGAGAACACGTCATCCGCACCACCTCTGCTTCCATCTTTCTAACTCCAGGAAAGATATCTGGGTGGAGGGGATTACTCCAAGCAAACTCACCATATACCTGGAGATAGATAAGAGGCACATATTCAAAATACTCCAATGTTACTTATAAATTCAGTGTTAAAGCTTTAACAACCTGGGACATCCTGCTCAAACTATGCAATTTAGCAGTCTAAAACCACAAAGGAATCAAAGCATTTAAAACAAGCCAGTACCTTCACTAGAAGATCTGTAAGCTTTTCATCTCCCCAGTAGACTGTGCCTGAAACCTTGCCTTTGGACCATTGTACTTCATCTGAAACAAAAGAACATGTTCATAGTCATTTGCGAGCAACCACTGAGTGATCTATAGAGTCACTAAGAAAGTATTGGTAAAAAGAATATACAATCCTTGAACACAAAGAAATTGTGTTTAAAAAAATAATTTTCATTTGTGACATGCAACATAAAGCGCACAAACACATACAACAAATACAATATGTATATAAAAAAATTCAGTTGTATACTTTGCAATTAAAGCAGGTTTTTAACATCTTTACGTCAGATATGAAGTGATCCCAATAAAATCTTAAATTCTCAACCGGTGACCATGTTATACCATGTGGTTTCCATGTCATATCATAAAAAGAAGATCTTCATGTGAAGGTTATGCTTATGTTATTAATAAGTCTGACCTTTGCTTCTGCATTAAATAGGTTTGCACAAACAAACATTCTTTGAAGTATTTCTTTTCTGGCATTTATGAACAGTGAATTATATTATGATGTTTGATTGTTGTTTGTAGCTCTACAGTGTAAACCTGGCTTAAAGGTACTATGCACTTATCATATATTTTGCAAACAGCCCAACATGGTATGTGTGAAGTCACTCACTCAGTGTCTGGTATTGTTTGATGCTGTCTAGGACTTGTTTCTGTGTAAGGCCCTGTGCTGGGAGGTTCTTTGCGTAGCTCATTCCTTCCTTCAGTGTGCAGAGGCTCATTGACATGTCATCCAGAGCCTTGTTCAGCTGGTTCTGAATCTTTAAAAGAGCAGAAAAAAAAAAAAATCAATCTACCCACAGTACGGATTCATTCAAAGAAGACAATAACTTTGTGTAATTAATGTTCAATATATGGTCAAAAAAGTATTCACACCCATATGTGCTTGTTTTCCATACTGTTGCCTCAAAGTTGAAGCACACAATTGTCTAGAATGTCTCTGCAGTATTACAAAGTTCCCTTTCAACACCGAGAATGACAATGTTGCAAGGTTGAAGTAAATGAATTGGTATGCCTTTGGTATTAACTGGAATGGCGATAGTTGCCAGTAGTTTTTATCTAAAATCAGTGCCTGACCTCAGTAGTACTCTTTTTGCTGAATGGGCAGAAATGCCAGCAACCACACACACACACACACACACACACACACACAAAAAAGAAATCTTTGCAAAGAAGTGCTTATTGTTATAGTAGCAAAGGGGCTACAAACAGGCACATGTGGGTATTATAATCAGGAATCCACCTACTTTTGACCATTAAGTCTATTACCATGATGACCATTAAGGAATTATGCAGGAAAAAAAAAAAAAAAAAAAAAAAAGAACTTGCACCAAATTAAACATTCTTGGTTATTCTATTCTATTGTAATAATACAGTTTAACTTATATATGATACGGTAATTACAGTCTGTTTTCTACTAAAACATTTCATAACATGTATTCTAATAAAACTTAGTAGACACAATATTTTGAAGCAGCTGATGACCCAGATTACTTGCAGATACCACAGTTTCATGCTTAAAACTGTGTCAAAAAGCGCTAAGACTGATGAGGGTGAGTCACAATGTGAAACAGCAAGTTAAACCTCTTTTAGGGAAGCATTCAAAAAAAGGAGAGCCACAAAACACTTACTGATGTGCCAACAAATGGGATTTTTCTGATGATTCGATAACACTGCTTCCTGGTTCTAGACATCAGACCTGCAGACAAACAGCAGAACATGTGACATCTTTTAGGAATATGCTTCAACACAAAAAACCTGCTGTAATGAAGGTTTATTATTAACATTACTTGGCCTGAATATCTGTATACAGATATAAATCTAGTGTTGTAGTAAAAGAGAAAGATTTATTTTATATGTTTAAAAGAATTTATGAAGTTAAGTGTCCTGCTGTACTATTGTGTGTTACTACTTGACAAACTTACACTACATTGGCAAAAGTATTCGCTCGTCTGCCTTCACATGCAAATGAACTTGAATACCATTCGATTCTTAATCCATAGGGTTTAATATGATGTTGGCCCACCCTTTGCAGCTATAACAGCTTAAACTCTTCTGATAAAGGCTTTCCACAAGGTTTAAGAGTGTGTTAATGGAAATTTTTTGACCATTTATCCAGAAGTGCATTTGTAAGGTCAGACACTGGTGTTGGACTAGAAGGCCTGGAACTAAGGGGCTGAGCCCACATCCTAAAAAACAGACCCACATCATAATCCCCAATACACCAAACTTTAAACTTGGCACAATACAGTCAGACAAGTGCAGTTCTCCTGGCAACCACCAAAACAAGACTAGTCCATCAGATTGCCAGACAGTGAAGAGTGATTTGTCACTCCAGAGAACATGTCTCCACTGCACTGGAGTGAAGTGGCGGCGTGCTTTACACCACTGCATCCGATGCATTGCATTGCACTTGGTGATGTAAGGCTTGGATGCAGCTGCTCGACCATGGAAACCCATTCCATGAACCTCTCTCTGTTCTTAAGCTAATCTGAAAGCCACATGAAGTCTGGAGGTCTGTAGCTTTTGACTCTGCAGAAAGTTGTCGGCCTCTGTGCACTGTGCATCTCAGCACCCGCTGACCTGCTCTGTGATTTTATGTGGCCTAACACTTTGTGCCTGAGTTGCTGTCGTCCCCAATCACTTTCACTTTGGTATAATAGCACTAACAGTTAACTGTGGAATATTTAATAGCGATGAAATGTCATGACTGGACTTATTGCACAGGTACCATTCCATCATGGTACCATGCTGGAATTTACAGAGCTCCATGGAGAACCATGGAAGTGATTGGACCACCTGAATTCAATGATTTGGACAGGTGAGTGAATACTTTTGGCAATACAGTGTATCTGTCAATTAGAGCCTTGTTAAAATGATATTATATAGCATATTGTGATAATTATAGGAAACAGAGAAAATTATGCATAATTATATAAATATCTCTTAGATTAAGTGCTGGCTAAAGATTATTTTTTTTAAATGTCTGTTAAAAGTCCAGACTAGTGAGGAATAAAAATGCTACACTAAATGTTTTAAATTAGCCTTGGAGGCCTTCAGGGACAATTAAACAAGCAGGTGACTGAATTGACTTCAAAAGTTTTACTTACTCTCCCTCTGAAACAGAAAGCCTTTGAGCCACACTGCAGCAAGCGTACACACCAATGTTGATGTGATGATCTGCCATGGCTCCAAATCAGCACACAGTGAGTTAATGTATTGCTTAAACTCCTCAAAATACAACAGCATCATCTCCTTATACACCTCCAAAGCACTCTGAGAACAAAATGAGCAATGCAGACTGTTAATACCAATTCAGAGGTACAGCTCCAGAATCGCACATTCAAGCAGAAGTTTTTGAGTCTCCTATATGCAGAATTTTGACTGTTTGACTCTGTGTCAGGATGGGTTTCCTCTGGTTCTTGAATATTCACCTACTGTCTAATACATGTTGGTTGGTTAAGCTAAATGGTTTGTCTATGTGAAATGTGTATGCTAAGGTGTATTGTGATGGGCTGGAATACTATTCATGGTATAATCCTGCCTTACATGCAGTGTTCCTGGGATAATTCCACATTTACATACAACTAACTAAAAGTGCAAAATTTTAAACCAGGGTAGTGGCAGCACATGAGAGGTCAAGAAACCGGTTATTTTAACATGACTATACTTTTTTTTTACCAACCCTTTCCTTGGACTGTCTACAATATTATTACACACACACACACACACACACACACACACACACACACACACACAGGTGTGAAAAATAGTTTGCCCCTTCCTGATTTCTTTTTTTTTTTTTATGTTTGTCACACTTAAATGTTTGAGATCAGCAAACTAATTTAAATATTAGTAAAATATAACACAAGTGAACACAAACAACATGCAGTTTTTAAATGAAGGTTTTTATTATTGAGAGAAAACAAATTCCAAAACTACATGGCCCTGTGTGAAAGTGAAGTGTTTGCCCCCTAAACCTAATAACTGGTTGGGCCACCCTTAGCAGCAACAACTGCAATCAAGCATTTGCGATAACTTGCAATGAGTCTGTTACAGCGCTGTGAAGGAATTTTGGTCCACTCATATACAGAATTGTTGTAATTCAGCCACATTGGAGGGTTTTTGAGCATGAAACACCTTTTTAAGGTCATGCCACAGCATCTCAATAGGATTCAGGTCAGGACTTTGACTAGGCCACTCCAAAGACTTTAATTTGCAGTGTTACTTTTGCCATTCTGATTCTGATTCTGACTTTTACACCTTCCAAAAAGTTAAACTTTTGTCTCGTCAGTCCACAGAGTATTTTCCCAAAAGTCTTGGGGATCATCAAGATGTTTTCTGGCAAAACTGAGACGAGCCTTTATGATCTTTTTGCTTAGACCATTAGACAATTTTTGCCCAGTCTCTTTCTCATGATTTCTCATTTGATGTTGTTGTGGGGTCTTTTGTGACCTCTTGGATGAGTCGTCGTTGTGCTCTTGGGGTAATTTTGGTCGGCCGGCCACTCCTGGGAAGGGTCTCCAATGTTCCATGTTTTCGCCATTTGTGAATTATGGCCATTACTGTGGTTTGCTGGAGTCCCAAAGCTTTAGAAATGGCTTTATAACCTTTTCCAGACTGATAGATCTCAATTACTTTCTCTCATTTGTTTTTGAATTTCTTTGGATCTCAGCATGATGTGTAGCTTTTGTCAGGCAGGTCCTATTTAAGAGATTTCTTGATTGCAAACAGGTGTGGCAGTGATCAGGCCTGGGTGTGGCTAGAGATATTGAAATCAGGTGTGATAAACCACAGTTTTAACAGAGGGGGCAAACACTTTTTCGCACAGGGCCATGTAGTTTTGGATTTTGTTTTCCCGCAATAATAAAAATCTTCATTTAAAAACTGCATGTTGTGTTCACTTGTGTTATATTTTACTAAAATTTTTATTAGTTTGATGATCTGAAACATTAAAGTGTGACAAACATGCAAAAAAATTTAAATTAGGAGGGGGGGGGGCAAACACTTTCACACCACTGTATACATATACACACACAAAGAACAAAAAGGCTGCACTTTGTAATTTGCTGTTTTACCCATTTTACACACCTTATGCTAGATAATGCTGGTAGTTTAGGCTGAAGGTTTACCAGATAATATCTTAGATAACCCCACTTTTATAATCAGTCAGCATGTAGTGTTATCTTGAATACACCCTTGAGGTATTTGATCAAATGGGAAGATTAGAAATAATTTGCTTAACAATATCACAATGTATTAAAGGAATGTCTTGTTTAGCAGTCTACTATATCTAAAAGCTACTTTTAGTTCTAGGTGCTGTGAATAAACAAACAAAAAAAAAACACTAAGTATCACCAGGAGACCATGTATCATAATTCCTGCTGTTGTTAGTGTTTCTCTGACTGAAACAAAATGTGTGCTGAAGAGGTGCCTCTATACAGATATACAGACTATCACACATTTACTGCACTTTCACACATTTCTCAATAAAAATACATAAATCAAACATTTTCCCCTTCACACATTACTTTTATTATTAGGATTGTATAAGTGATCATTCATCCTGCAGGTGTTGTAGTCCCTGCGCAAGACCACGCCCAGTGAATAGAAGATTCAACTGTGACAAGTTTGACATGGTGAGCCAAGACTAGAAAGCAGTTAATCAGGTCACACAAAAAACTGCAACTCTTGAAATGCTGGAATGAACTGCCGTTGTGACTTCAAAACATCTCCAAACATACAGAGGCTACATATGAACAAGGGATTGAACTTTTTTTTTTGTTTAAAATTCATTCCCCACAAAATTGACCTCCTTCATTCTGTAGCCAGTACAGTCAACACAAGAAGAGATGAAACCAGACTGAGATCTTCTATTGTGAAATTTAGCATGCTGGCACACAGCTAGTCACAGAGCAAGTTTTATGGGTTGGCTGTAAAACAATTACTTTAGACAGTTCCTTAAACACACTTTTGAATAAATACCCAGAAACATGTCCAATACCCAGAAGTCACAATTATCTACAGTAAAAGAAAAGTGGAAGTTCCATGTCTTCTTCAGTTCACAAAACAGATCAGTTTAGAAAGTGAAGTGTCATTGGCAATAAACAGGCTGATATTAAGTTATCTTTGTCGGCTAAAGGTAAAGCAGCAGTGTTTTTCAAGACGCTATACATGTGTGATTTGCCTAAGAGGACATTCAACCCTGCAGCAGATACTGAAGATCAAGAATGGGGGAAACACTACTGACCTTGTCTACTTTGTTATGCTATCCTTTTCATCATATCATATTATATCAATATAACTAATAACACATATTTACAATAGAATAGCATATATATGATTAAATTGGCAAATAATGTTCTTGCCTTGAATAATGAAGATATTTTAGTTGATTTTAGTTCAAGAGCAATGCAGACTGTCTTTCTGCTTGAAGAGCCTTGCAAGAAAATCTTTGCTGAGTCCTAAAGGAGATCATATTTCTAGGGAGCCAACAAACAAAACTGTTCATTTAACACCATGTTTTGTTCCTTCCGTGTTGCTTGTTGTCTGAACGAGCTAAAATCTCAGGCTTTACGTGCACAAAAACACCCTTTTGAAAATACTTTGATTCACACAATAGTGTGCCACTTCATTTCCATATCCGTCCGTTATAGTAGGCATGATTCAGTGACAGAATAAAGCATGGTGAAAACCACTGCATTACATAATAAATCACAAGGGCCTGACTTATTCCGCGAGACTACGAAACAGTGCAGTAAAAGTGGATGTGCCCACTGACTCATTGTATACTGGTAATAATAGCACTTCCTGTATGTTTGTGGCATACAAGGGGAGTTTCCTGATGAAGAAGCACACAATGTAATGTTTCAGTGGGAAATTTCCCATACCACACCTGCAGAAATGAATGAGTTGCGAATATAAATATGACAAAACGTCAATAAACTGTGTGTTGTTGACATAGTACTGGCAAATCCTGAACCAAATCTATTAGTTTTAACATTCAACGTGTTTTTTTTGCACACACTAAGGCTTGTAACTCTTTGTTTGTATAGAAGAACTCTAAAATATAAAGAAGAAACAGCACTCGAGTTTGCTTGGGAAGGTTTTACCCTAAAGGTTACCACTTTAAATAAAAAAATAAAAAAAAGGTGTATCTTTTACCTAGAAATATGTTTATAGTGCACCATTATGTTGTCAATAAAAGTCACTTCTGGAGGTGCAAAAGTGTTGGCACCCCACTGACATCGCAAACCTACAGTTTTTTTAAAAGGTACACTACAGGCACTTCTGGAGGTGCAAAAGTGTTGGCACCCCACTGACATATAGCAAACCTACGTTTTTTTCCCGCTACTTATAATATGACATATAGTGAAAAAGAAAGAAAAAAACGCTCTATCACTGGAGTGATGAAATTTTTTTTTTGTTGCTGTGGACGTCTCGTGATTCACTTTGATAAGCTGCAATGTCAGTCACTGACTTAACATCATTTTCACCGCACTGCATGAACTCAACATGTCATTCGTTTGAGTATAAAATTGGACAAGTCAAACGAGGATCAATAACAAATAGTTAGAAGTTACTGTCAGCACACTCGCTGGTTTAGATGCGGCTTTAAATCTACTGAGATCATGTGGCTTTAGAGACTCTTACCGAGTAGTCCATGTCGCTCCTGAAGGACGGCCGGATCGGGAGAAAACAGGCGCCGCTGCCGCCCAGGAAGAAATCAGCCTCTTAGCTCTTTTGTTTGCGTTGCATAAAGAGCGACGCTCGATCTCGCAACATAACAATCACGGGCTAGACCTCAGGAAGTGCACGCCGGTGGGTAGAGCCGCTTTGCACTGATCTATAAGCCACACGGTTTCCTCCGGCGCGCATGCTCACTAAAAAAATGAGCTGGAGATCGGTGCAGTGCCTCGGGTGAAACCCTGTGGTCGTTTGTGACGTTTTCCCGGAAGACCGCTCGAGCTCTGTTTAGTGATTGGCTGCTTTTATGCTTCACGCTCGCGTGCACGTTCACAGACTCTATATAACCCCGAACACGCTCAGGCTACAGGATTTCGAGGCGCTTTCGTGTTAACATTCGAGGTCATGTCGAATAATGTCTCATTTATGAGATTAAGTTTTGAGATAAATGCATCTCTGTATATTCCCTGAGCCATGTACAGTATAGTCTTTTATCCCCTCAGCAATAAAACTCACATCTTCACTCAATTCTAATGACTTGGCTTTTTTTTTTTTTTAAATATCGTAACTAAATAACGAAATGTATTGTCTGAGTTGATTATCCTGTAGGTTTATTTGCCCTGCACTATGTGCTACTCCTGTTGCGGACTGGGTTTGTTATCAAGCCTGCTAAGTTCAGTTCTTTTAACCCACTGTTCTGGGTCTGGAATCAGGTTTCTCTCATTTCACCTTTGGTTCTCATCAAAAGATCAGGTTCTAAACAGCAGGCCTGTGGCCTAGCAATGCTGGCATAATTGAGTGGTTTTCCTTAGCTGTACCATACTCTGTTCACTATTAAGCCTGTTATATTATCTTGCAATTCCAAGACTAAAGTCTGTCAGCTAAATTATTTTTTGTACACCAAAGACTAGTCATAGGACTTTGAATGGTACGTTTATAGCCATATCCAGATTCTTCTGTACTGATAATAGTAGATTAGAGTATAACATCTGAGAAGAGACATGACTTCTAGGAAGAAGTTATTATATTGCATAACTTGTGTCATGCACTTCCAGTACCAGTTCTTTATACAGAAGTAGATTGCTCTGTGCGGAGACATCTAGTTCAGGATATAGAATGACCATCTGCCACTCTGACTTCTACATGCCAGCTAGTTTGATCAATTCAATCTGCTTTGCAGGCCATCCAAAACAACAGAGTGAACTCTGCCTTGAGTACCAAGGTCAGTCTTTGGGCCTGCAATCAACAAGGCCCTGAAGAAGAGAGCACAGGTTTAAAAATCACAAAATCTGTCACCTGCTTTAGTATGCTAACGTGCTTAAAGTTATGTTTTTTTAAGTAAATCCTATGCAGAGAGTTGTACACCCATGCCCCCAGCAGGTGCTTGACCCCCAGCACTCTATCTCCCATTCCAACCTGTGTGGTGGGCCTTAAACAATGCAGACCACCACTAAAGTGTCCCATAGAGAAGGTCTTTGAAGGCCAGGGGGCTGGCGACAGGGCAGGGGCACTGTCTAAAGCCAGAAATATTATTCATTATGCAGTGACTAAATCAGAGCAGTAGGTTAATGACAGGGTTCCAAAACAGCTCAGGCCCTTATTGACATCAAACCCCAATAATGTTGTTTTTCTGGTCCAAGAATTTGTTTTTTATTTTAGACAAAGACATGATTATATAGGTAGAGCGCCTGTGTCCAGAAACATGTACTTTTAATGTATTCTTTCTTTTTCAGAAGGGCAGTTTTATTCAGTTCTTAGGGGCTTACCTAGTTTGAATATTCAATTTATTATTATTGTTATAATAACTTTATCATACCACATGAAGTTGATAATACAGTTTTTCTCAAATGCTAAAACACATTTCACAAACGTTTCCTCCATGTTCCCCAATGTCTAAACACAACACCCTTTTCTAAAGCTACATAAACACAACCACACCTTCTCACTTCAAAACTCAAACTTTCATATCAAAAGAGCAGCTCGAAGCTTTCAAAAATGTAAACACATCATTACACACTACAGCAAAACAATGAAAACACAATGCTCAATTTGTGAGAAGGTTCTTTGTTTCAGAACTGCCAATGCATATTTTTGAAACTTTACAGTAATGGATGTTCTTGGATCTCTGCAGAGGATTAGGCATTTAGATTTGAGAGTTTCATATGAAGAGTATAAATCTATAGTAAATTCTACTGTAACACAACTCAATGCAAAAACAGAATCTATTGCACACAACAGTACTCTTGAAAACATGATCAGGGTGTGAAGTTTTTTTATTTACTTTATTCACACCACACACACACCACAATCACTGTGCGGCATCATGTTGCTGAGCTGCATCGGGCCACATCACCTCATCCACATTGCAGGCTATATTGTCTCTTGCCAGGCACTGCGGGATAAACGCCCTGGAATGGCAAATCCATCCTTGGAAGGCCTCCACTGGGATGTCAACACAGGCCAGCTCCATTGCCCTTAGGAGGTTCTCTCTAGTGTATGGTTGTCTGTCATAAACCTTCCATCTCCATGATGAGAACTCCTCCTCTATAGGGTTCAGGAAAGGGGAGTAGGGTGGCAGACAGACGTTTAAAAAGTGGTTACTGTTAGTGGTGAACCACTCTCTGATTTGGTTTGTTTTGTGGAAGCGTACATTGTCCCAAATAATCACATAAATTTGATGTACGGGCCCAGGATGGTGTTGTTGGCGGTCCAGGAAGATGTCTTTTAGCTCCTCTAGGAAGGTGAGGAGACGTTGGGTGTTGTAAGACCCAAGGACAGCATGCCGGTGGACAAGCCCCTCCAAACCCATGGCTGCACCGAGTAATATTACCCCCCTGTTGGCCAGGAACCTCAGTGATGGCTCTTTGGCCAATGATGTTACGGTCTCTTTGCCTTCGTTTCTGCAGGTTGAAGCCAGCCTCATCCAGGAAGAGGTACTCATGAGGTCTGGCCATCGTGTCCAACTGTAATATCCTCTGTGAAAATGTGAAAGTGCACAGGTTTTCAGAACAACAGTCAATCAGGTAGCACAGTATTGCCCAGAAGTAATGTAGGCCACTGAGCAACACAGTATGTCCACTAACTGTACTGTGAACATGGATGTATACTTACTTGCACATACTCGTAACGTAGGTCTTTTTGTCGCGCAGAGTTGCGCTCAAAGGGAACCCTATAGACCTGTTTCATCCGCATCTTTTGGCGCCGGAGGACTCGGTCTATTGTGGCCAAGCTGACATCATCAATGCTCTCAAAGTTGACATTATCGGCAATGACTTTGTCTCCGATCTCCCGGAGTCTGATGAGGTTGTTCTCACGAACCATATCCACAATGAGGGTTTCTTGTGCCGCTGTAAATATGGCAACCCTTCCACCTCTATGTGGCATTCTTTCAACTCTAAAGAAAGAAACATGTGTTGTCAGTTTTACAATACAGTAACAACTGATTTGAAACCAATAGACTACTTTCACAGGCTTGTAAAATTGTATTGTGACAAAGAAAGCAATAGAGTACAATACCTGTTGTGTTGTCTGAATGCCCTGATAATGGTGGCCACGGTGAACCTACTCAGGTTTGGACGGACTCGTAGTCCTTCTTCAGCCATTGTCATGCCATGGACAATGACATGGTCAATGACTGTTGCTCGCATCTCGTCCGTAATGATGGTGCGAGGTTGTCTTGCTCTCCCTCCTGGACCTTCTCCTCTCCCTTGTTGGCCTGCTCCTCTTCCTCCTCTGATTTGAACCCCTCTTCCTCGTTGGCCTGCTCCTCTTCCTCCTTTGATTTGAACTTCTCTTCCTCGTTGGCCTGCTCCTCTTCCTCCTCTGATTTGAACTCCTCTTCCTCGTTGGCCTGCTCCTCTTCTTCCACTGATTTGAACTCCTCTTCCTCGTTGGCCTGCTCCTCTTCTTCCATGACCAGCTCTTCTCCCTCCTCTGACTCAAATTCCTCTTCCCCTGACTCTGCCTTCATCCATTGTGTTTGTTTGGAATCTTCAGCAAACTGTGCACTCTGAACTTGCTTTTGTACATGTGGTCACAGCATTAGCAACAAGTGTCTTCAATTTTGAGTCGTTGTGTGTAATGAATGACGCCAGGTGTGTTCATTGTGTTCAAATATTGCTGACTGTGGCAAGCATTTTGCATCACATGAGCTTTCATTTGATATTATGAGCAGAGTTTTTTTGCAACTTGTGTTTTAGCAAAAAAATATGTGTTAAGATTTATGAGAATGAAGGATTGTGTTTTGTGAATTGTGTTTTCATGTGAAATGTGTTTATGATATTGGAAAATGATGGCTAGATTTAGTAAATGTGTTGACATCTGGTCATTTGGTTTAGAGGATTGGCTTTTGTGTTTTAGCATTTGAGAAAAACTGTAATAGTTTCTTTATGGCTTGCTGGAATTACAGGCTTTTCATAAATGGGTTAGCCTATAGTAGAAACCACACACTCAGCAACCTATCTTTGTCTCAATATGAGGGGCACACTCTCTCATTTGCAGGAACTGCAAAGCCTAATGGAACTGCCCAGAGTGAAAGCAGTGCCCCTTCAGAGATAGACAGTTACCATGGACACCCTTACTTGGTAAGGAAGTAAGGAAATGCCACCAGGGGCACAGGGGGCATTTGGATAGCATGCCAGTGCCTCTGGGGGTTCCTATTATAACTTACAGAAAGGAGTAACGGGCTCCATCTGCCACAATAGCACACAGAACTGAAATGGGTGTCTTTAAAAACTGACTTTTTGCTAAGGATCAAATTAGTAAAGAAGAATTGGAGTAAAGCAAGCCTTGGCAATACATTTGTTTTGTATCTTGGTAGCCAGGAGATAGTGACACTGAACCCAGGATTAATAATTTGATATTCAAGTATTCCATGAACGTGATCTTGCATGACTCTGCCTTGTTGTTCCTACTATTTAGATATTGTTAAAAACTATTTAAACTGCGCTCTATCAAAGTGCACATTATTTATGACAAAGCAAGGGTTTTTGTTTTGCTTCAATGCACAGATTCCAGCTCTTGTCCTGCAGTAACCCTGGTCTACACATTTATGCTCTAACACACCCACCTGCTCTAACACCCACCAAAGGCTGTTAATTAGCTGATTAATTAAATCAGGCAGATTGGGAGAAGGGAAAAAAACGTTTCAGTGTGCAGGGCAGGGGGTAATTCAGGACCAGGGTTGGGAGTGTGGGCTTTCATTTTTAGGTTATTACATTAAATGTACTGCATTTATTTGTTTTCGCCGGCGGAAGAGGAAACGTTTTTGTGAATTACAAGTTGGAATTTAAAATAGCAGCCATGCAGCCTCTAATCTGTTTTACAAATATCGAAAATATACTAGGTTAAGAAATTCACTTAAGAAGAACTCAAACAGACTACATGTGCAGTCAGTCTCTCTCTCTCGCTCTCTCTCTCTCTCACGCACACACAAACACACACACATACACATACACTCGAGATGAATGGGAGCATCTCACACACCTGGTACAATTGCACTTGAGGAACGCGTGAGGTCGCTGTTTCACAGGTCGCAACAAGCAAGTTTTATTATGACTTCATAACTTCATATTCAATAAAATGTACTGGAGGTTTTGCCATGATCGTCCTTTTAAGTTATTGTGAACGATATGACTGAGCCCATCGTTTTAACTGAGCTCATGCAAACATTCTATTTTTGGAAAATAGAATAGAATAGAATTAACAATTTCTATACTTAATACCGAATTGTGCATGTAAATTCTGTCTTGAATTCTGTATATAGGTTGCTTCGTGCATATACGCCAGATGCATAACGCAGTGATCACGCTTTATTAATATTAAGATGCACTTAATTTTCTCGTTCTCGTCTTTCTAAGACTTAAATAAGTTTTAATGATAATGAAGTCTTGGCCACGAATTATCCATTGGATAAGTAAAGTAGAATTGACTGATTGAATGGACTTAATTCAATATTTTTTTTTACAAATCCCAGTGATACACGTGAAATAAAAATAAAGATTCGTGTTAGACTTGTGGGCTTTGAGCTTTACCACTTGTATCAGTTTTATCTTGTATTCATTCTCGTATTTTATAAAATGCAATGTATTTTGAAGCGGGTGTGTGATGATTACAATACGAAGCTTGAAGAAGGATAACTACCTTGCAACTAAATAACAAAATTAGGACATTATGTAAGTTTTTAGATGAATGGTTTTATACGAGTTATATCACCGTTCAGTGCAGTAAAATTTCCATTTGAGAAATATGGTATGACATGGTCCATGACAGGGGTTATATTGCTATCCCAGCTACAGGAACGCACGTTTCTTACGCGAGTTTCTATGCTCGACGTGTACTCCTATACAGCACGTCTAGGTTTTTACTGGATTCTGATTTGTGTGTGTGTGTGTGTGTGTGTGTGTGTGTGTGTGTGTGTGTGTGTGTGTGTGTGTGTGTGTGTGTGTGTGTGTGTGTGTGTGTGTGTGTGTGTGCGAGTTCGCGCGTGGTGCGTGTGTCAGCTAGAGTACACCTAGAGTGTATATAGTTTTGTTTTTTTTCTTCTTCTTGGACCCAGTATTCCTGGCACATGGTCCAGGTTCTCTGCGACCCTGACGTATAAAGTGGTTACTGAAGATGAATAAAAGGCAATATTTCTGCCTTAGAGCTTCTTTTTAACTTCATTATTTCACTTTTAACTCAGAAACACCTGAGTATTACCACTTGATACCTGACACCTGATATTCGTCCATAAAGTTCATCCTCGTTTCTCGTAGCATAGTTAATGATGAACAAATCCCAATAAATATATAAATATTTTCAAAATACAAATGATTGAGCTGTACTTTGCGCACTTCGTATGAGGCCCGGTGTGGAAACTCCCTGGTTGTATAAACAACCGTTTGCAATGTTAAAGCTTGATTAATCTGTGTAGCCCCAAGTGCTTAAACGCAACAGAGGTTTACCAAAGTGCTCTTAGCCATTCACTTATAATTGGTGTATTCGGTCATCACAAGCATATGCGTTATAGTACAAAAGACCGACTCTAAAAGGAACCTCGACAGCACATTAAACTAGCATTAGTTCTTCCAAGAAGTGTACTCAAGGTCATTCTGATCTCGGTGCGCACACCTTTCCAAAAGCGCACACGTCTCCAAAAGCGCACGTTTTAGCTCACAAAAGAGTTGACATTGTTTGAGTTTTTTGTACAAGTGGTGTACATATGGCATCCGGGTTGCAATTAAATGTTTTAAGTTGTGTGTGTTTTTTTTTCCTCTAGAGCGAAGTTTCCTTTGCTTCTTTATATGCAGCCTTTTTCCGTGTCTGAACAAGAGGGAAGATTTCAATAGCTTGTCTGCCAGTTTAGGACAAATGGATGGCAAAAAGCTGGTCAGCGAGTTTTCAGTCTTTCATTGGCCTCTTCATTGGCCTCCTTCAAACAAAAGCTGAGGATGAAAATAAAGCCCCACCTGGTACTTCTGTTTGCTAAAATAATAATAAATAGATTTAATATAGAATTACAACAGATTGCAAAGTGAAGTAGTTGAGGAAGTATTAATCAAGGAGCCAAGGGCAGGTATCACCTGCTCGCGAGTAAGTCTCGTTTATTGTTAAATATTGTTAAATCGCGTTCGGACCAACTCTTCGCCGATATCTCCGATTTCCACAGCAACTGCTCGCCTGTGTTTGCCCATACTTTGCATAACAAGCAGGATATTACACGACACTGATAAAAAAAATCGGACGACAAATCTGACTGCTCCAAACTCACACCTGTCCGCGTTATCCGACCATGGATCTGGCATCAATTGCTATTTGTAAAGCGGCGAGATTTGGTTTACTTTGGATTATTTCAAGGCTTTTTATAACAGCACGACAACATCCCCTATCTCCCTGACTTATTTGTCTAGTTTATTGAAAGCATATGGTTATCAGATACCGTACAAAATACATATTTAGTTAGACTGTAGATGAGTGCTTTTTGCGGAGATTCGTGTACAGTGGCAAACATTTTTTGTCCACAGTAACACACCGACGTCTCTCCAATAAACTAAGATTTTATCAAGACTTGTAGGAGAGAGTAAACTTCGGCCAACCATTCACAATTAAACGTGTTTTATCCTCAACTGCGTGTAGAGACAGATTGCGCACTGGCCTTGATAAACATTTTGGAGCAATTTGGAGACCACAGGGCGCACGCCTTTTTATACAATTTATATAAAAATAAAGTGTATTTCTTGCCATTGATCAGCACTGGCATAGGTGATATACACAATCTTCTTAACATATTCCTCCCAAAAGTATTTCTACAACTTATTTTGTTTTGTGAAAACAGACGACGCGCAAAATCATTCTGTTTTTGCGCACGACCAAAGGAAATCTTAAACTACTTTTTGCAAGTAGTTCATCATGAATTTAATGTATTTGTTGCTCAGGTAATCTTAGAATTGGACCATTTTCATTAGTAGCAAATTCGCTAAGTGATCATGTGTGTATGGATAATACTTTATTCTTAAGGAAAAGTGTAAAACAGCGTAGCTATCCCTTGCGCTCTGATTTGGAGACTATTGTGCTTATATTGTAATTTTTTCCTAAAACCAGCTTTATTTAAAACCA
Organism: Silurus aristotelis; assembly: GCF_946808225.1. NCBI lineage: Eukaryota > Metazoa > Chordata > Actinopteri > Siluriformes > Siluridae > Silurus > Silurus aristotelis. The sequence continues at coordinate 21,519,952 of NC_139577.1, read as the reverse complement.
GCTTTATTTGCAGGATATATGCTACATTTCCTATTAATCTATGATGTTAAAATACAGTTTACACTCTGAGCAGAAAACAATAATATTTTTTCTAGAGCAAATGTAACGTGGCAAGTCTCCACTGAAAATGAACCTGAAAGCTCCGTGCCTTTAACGCTCTGCGTTCCGAAAAGAAAAGAAAAGAAAAGAAAAGAAAAGAAAAGAAAATAAAAGAAAAGAAGAGAAAAATTACAAAGGCAAGGATGGTTTGTGCAAGTCTGATTGGTCAGTCGCTCTTTACACACAACCCACACGTGCCGATTGGATAAAAGGGACCCAAATAAACCAGAGAGCATCTGACGTCCCTATTGTGCACGTGCATTTATATACAGAGGATACGATCAGTACTCAATCCATTACTTAGTGTACTTAGATTTAAGAAAAATAATATTAAGCGGACTTGCTGCACCTCATAAGGTAAGATGGAGCTGTTTTTTTTCCCTTTCTTTTCAAAGATTTTTGCTTGTTCACTGACGTACTGGTTTAACTTTACAGAGTCTCCGCACGCACGCGACAGTGGCAAGATCCAGAGCACGTGCAACCTCACGCCCTTAAGCATGACCAAAGACAGAGCTGTGTTCACCCCAGTCAGTGAGCCTGAGCAGGAGAGGAAAGCACCAAGGAACAACATATTTTCGCTCACGTCCTTCAGAAGAAGATCAGTCAAATGTGATCTGAAGGCAAAGCTGTCATCGTGTGGAAATCGCAGGGCAAAGGCGAACGACAGGGAAAGGCATCGCATGCACAATTTAAATTCCGCCTTAGATGCACTTAGACGAGTGCTTCCCACTTTCCCCGATGACGCCAAGCTCACAAAAATAGAGACCTTAAGATTTGCACATAATTATATCTGGGCACTAACGGAAACTCTCAGAATTACCGATCACACACCGGGTCTGGATATTATCAATGAGCATCCACATGCATCCGGCTCTTTTACTTTACACTGCAGCTCAGCAAGCAGCTCTTCATCCAGTTTCACCAGTGCGCAAACCTACTACACAGATCTGCTCCTGGAAGAATTTGACTGCACTTTCATACATCATCTGACATTCGGGTGTGATAAAGATGACGCGTTTATGAGTAAAGGTTTTTCACACCCACAGAGCTCCAACATTAGCAGTAATTTGTGATTGTCAGATGATTTGACTTGATTTATTTTTACAACCATTAACTTATTATTCTTGTAATAGATCATTCAACGACATATGAATAAATATAAGGATTATATGTATATGCCTTATTTTTTTAGTCCACATTTTAATAAATTTTGAAATGAAATAATAATGCTTTTGTTTGTTATTTGATGTAGGGGTTTTATTTGTTCTGTGCCAATCCATTTTATAGTTTGCCCTTTGCACTTTATACAATTTAAGCGGATTGATATATTTCAATTACGAAACAAAAAATATTATAAAATATTAAATAACTACTGCATATATTTGCAATGCTATAGCCTAAAAGTTAGGATCACAGTGAGATACAGTGAGCAAGATTATTTTATATATATATATATATATATATATATATATATATATATATATATATATATATATATATATATATATATATATATATTTATATATATATATATATATATATATATATATATATATATATATATATATATATATATATAAATAATCTTATATATATATATATATATATATATATATATATATATATATATATATATATATATATATATATATATATATATAAATAATTGTGATCTTGGAAGTGGGGTTGGGGTGGGTCATGGCGTGGTTCCCCCAGAGCATCATTCAAGCTAGAACTGCCACTGTGTTTGGTGTCATTTAGTGTATATTCCTGTATATGTCAGATTTAAGCACATACGTTTTCATTCTGACTGACTTTGATATAATTAATGAATATAATGGATTAATTATATATTAATTAATTAAAGCATATTAATGGAGCCTGGAAAGGAGAAAAGGCAAACATTCAAGAAGTGGCTCTTATTTACATATACACATATACATATACACTCATTCATTACAGCACAGTTAAATTCTTCCTTTATATATCCCAGATGTTAAGAAAACAGGGTCAGAGCACATGGTAAAAACAACACTGGAGCAGAGAAGGTTAAGGGCCTTTCTCAAGGGCCCAACATATACAGACTGGCAGCGCTGTGGCTTGAAAACCTGACTTTTTGGTCAGTAGCCCAGAGCCTTAACTGCTGAGCCACCATCTATATATGTACTGTTACAGTTATACAGTTGAGGCCAAAGACTTCAACTTCAGCCATACCATATTCACTATATCAGAATTTCAAGGCCACAAAAGGTCATATACACCAAATTGAAAGTGGAAAAGATTCCAGAAATTCATATGATTACTATTAGAAGCTTCCATTATCCATAAATTAATTAAAATACTATTTAAAATAAATAAATAAATAAATCATAATAATATATATATATATATTCAATTAAAATAGTATTTTAAATTAGCAAAATTTATTTAACTTACACCATTTTCCAGAAATTAGGCAAGGTAACTGAAATATATGGGTAGGATATTCAGATATAGCACTTCCAAGTGTGATAACGTAACACACACATGCAGTGGGTGTAGGTAGCTTATTCTGAGAGGTAGCACAGATTGTCGAAACAAAGGGCATACCTGATCATTCTTATCAAGCACATTATTTATCCCAGACACCCACCTTCCACACTTCCATGTGAAGCTGAGCTATATGGAGTTCATTCGGATTAAATACTTTTAACTATCAATATATCAAGGATGAAACAAAACACTGATTTTATAGACAGTGCAACCCAATTAACTCAATTAACATTGAGACACTTGTTTAATATTAAAGCATTTTTAATATATTAGAAATACATAATATATTACATATTAGAAATTAAATTGTAACATTACACAGGTAATTTCACAATAAAATACCATAATTTCATTCCATTTCATAGTAAAAAAAAAAATCTATATTTATATAACATTTTACATGAATTTATGTAGAAGACATTATTATTTTATATTAGTGACTTAACTGTAGAGTAAAATTGTCATATTTCATAAGAAAACCGTTTATTTATACAGAAATTTAAAGGGAATTTATACTAAATCAGTATTGTTTCATATTACACACTGTTAATTGTACAGCAAAACATTTTTATTTCATGTGACAAATACTTTAGTTTATAAGGAATGTCTATAGTATTTTCACCTTAATTATTACAACATCTTTTCCATGGTAAACATTACAAGTATATACGGTAAAATATGCAATCAAGCGCCAACCTTAACCATAAAATCAACTGTCCTAATATCTTTTTAGTGTAAAAGTAGGACTAAGTTCCACGTTATTTGTTATGGAAATGTTCTGGCAACCAGCTGCTATTTTATTTTTACAATGCAAAGATGTTTTTTTTTTTTTTTTTTTTTTTACAATGTGGCTTAGGAGCAAATCCCAAACAGCTGAAGACACTAAAACATGTGCACAAAAGACAATTGTAGTTTTGTGTGCAAATATAAAAATCTGAACCACACAAACACTACATCATTCAGAAAGAAGGTACGAATAAACCTCCAGATATTAACAACAATTTTGCATAAAAACTTTAACTGAAGCCTAAGACAACAACAAATGAAAGGTGAAGAAGTTGAAAGCATCATGTGCCAAATATAACTGTACATCCACCATTAGGAGAGCTCATCATGGCCTTAAGACACTTCAAAACATCAACACGAAAATTCCTCCAGGTTGTTTCAAACATCCTAGATGTAGGCTGCTTTAAATCCTTCTGTCTCTTCATGTTATCTCAGACAGACTCAATGATGCTGAGATCAGGGTTCTGTGGGGGCCAAAACTTTTACTTTCAGGACTCCTTGTTCTTCTCTACGCTGAAGATATTTATTACTGATATTCACTGTATAATTGCGGTTGTTGTCCTGCTGCAGTGTAAATTTGAGGCCAGTCAGATGCCTCTGTGATGGTATTGCATGATGAATTTCTCCGCATTGAGGATAATATTAATCCTGACCAAATCTCCAACCCCAATTGCAGAAACGCAGCTCCAAACTAGCATGGAGCCTTAACCATAATTTACAATCACTTTCCTGCCCTTCGGCAAGCAACTTGTTTTTTTGGCTCCAGCCTAATATTTTAGATATCACATAATCACTTCTCTCGAAAGTAAAATGTCATCTTCCAATGCAGAAGGGAAGTTTCTTTGTGCTTCTTCAATATAGCTTCAGCAGCATATCTTGAAACCCAACTTTGCTTTGAAATCTTTGTTGGGGACAGACCTTGCTGAAGCAACATGTGTCTTGTTGCTTGCCATGGTGTATTATCTGTGACATAAAACTTCCAAAGGTCTTCCAAAACCTCACTTTACTAGCAGAATTTGGCTGTTTCTAACCCACTTTGAAGCTCCTACACAGCTGCGACTGTTTCAATTTATGACTATATTATGACTTTATTATGACCATATTATGACTATATTATGACTATGTTTTAACCGGTATATGAAACTGAAGATCATTAGAACATGTTAGATATAATTGGTTAATCTTACACCTGACAATGATTCTACAAAATCCCTGACTTTGTGCAAGTGTAGGAATTGTAGAGTCAAAGGGTAATCACACCAATTATTGAATTGATTTTAATTTTTTCTATTTACTCACCTAGCATTTTGTAAATTGATAAAAAAAAAAATAACAAAACAATTAAATAAGCATAATATGCTTAATGTACAGCAATTCTTCACACCTGCCTAAAACATTTGCACAGTACTGTATACATATTTCCAGACACATATCATAAATTACACACACACACACACACACACACACACACACACACACACACACACACACACACACACACACACACACACACACGTGCAATAAAAAAGCAACAAACAAAAAAACAAAGTCTAAGTCTTTTTTTTTCAGAAATCCTGATAATATATGTAGGGATATATAGAAAATACTCACATTTACAGGCGACTCTATATGAGGTGGTTTCGGCCACTAGATGGCATGTATGGCCTTCTGCCTTGCATAAGTGTTAAAAACTTTGCTTACCTTTGTGTACAGTACAGATGATCATTTTAATGTGATCAAACAGGAAACCAAACAAAGAAACAAACAAATTATAGCATCCCCTCTAGGATTCCTTTGTTTTACAAGGATTGAATACTTTATAATAATTAAAAGTTTACAATTTATAAGGTTCTGAATACTTGGTAAACCCTCTTGGCTGCAACATATAGCCTTTATGCTCTTTTTGAGTTTGAGTCCTCAGAACCTTTTTATTATTGCACATAGAATTTTTCATAAACATTAAGAAACCTTTAAAATGTATTTACATTTTAAATTACATTGATACTTTATTACCTTTCCTATTTTGATGTGGAAGCTAAAACATTTTTACAAAGACAATAAGACATTTTCTGCTCCCAAGCCTAAGTAAATATATAAGCAATGAACACATGTAAGAATCTAACAGATGTATAAGGCCTGACTATGAAGTATCCTCCTTTGAGATAGTCCATTTTAAAGTTTACAATTGAAGGATCTGAAACCCAAAAAGACCTGCTTAATTTGGTATGTAAAACAGCTTTTCAAAAATAAAAAAAAAGTCACTGTCTCTATCCTTATGTTAAATACTGGATAATGTGGCAAATGCAGTGTCTTACCAGATATGCTACCAACCACATTATACCTTTTGAGTTGCATGTCTTGCCTTTCTTGAAAACATCATTCTTGAGATGCCAGACATAAAAGAGGCAGATGTATGGATAAAAACTGAATGATATCATGTATGACTCATGTACACCTGCTAATTATTGCAGGGATATTCAAATTTAAAACTAAAGCAATAGCAAGCATTTGAATGCTACCACTGGTTGAGCAATATTTCCAGCTACAATGACTTGTGAGATTTTTCATATCCTAGCCCATGCTATACCCTTAGAAAACAGGGATATAAGAACATGTCTGTGCCTTTGGAAGAGATTTGCTCAGCAGGCTGAGCCAAGTCTAAGTCCAGACATAACTGTTGATGAATGTCTTGTTGATTGTAGAAAGATGTCCCCTTCATCCACACAATGCCAGCAAGTGTGCAATGTGTGCAGAATGCAAAATGAAGCCATGCAAATTAAGAAGGCAAATTTTGTACAGGAAAAGAACTTCAGGACAAAAAAACACTCTCAAAAAAGAAACATAGGGAATAAAGATCACACTTAATCAATGGAGCCACAATATTATTTTTGAGTAGGAAGCATTGTACTTTATGCTTTTGCAAGAAAAAACAAGTCAGAGCTTTCCAAAGACCTCACTGGAATGGAGAGCAGGAATGTAACTTTACTTGCCTTTGCTTTCATCAACACCATGCACTTGTGTTCCACTGCCCCCAGAAAAAAATGTTGCAACTGTGACTGACAGGCAAGACAAAAAAACACTCATACCAAGACTAGAGAAGAGAGTCACATATAGCTGCTGTCAAATGACTTGCGTCATGGTGTTCTTATTGTTAGCATAAACTTTCTTTCGGCTTCTCCCGATAGGGGTCGCCACAGCGGATCATCAGCATGTTTGATTTGGCACATGTTTTACGCTAGATGCCCTTCCTAACGCAACCCTCCCCATTATATCAGACTTGTTACATCTTTAATGTGATCTTCCAACAAACAAAACTTTAGAGATAAAAAAAATTATTTAATCACAGGGAACATTTTAAAAAACTACCATAGTTTGAATGCATAAGTCGGAACACCCTTCCCAACTAATACTTTGTGGAAGCATCTTTTGCCTTCGTTGCAGCATCAAGTCTTTGTTATTAAGTCTCTATTAACTTCACACATGTAGTCTTTGGAATTTTATCCCACTCTGCCAAAATAATTCAAGTTCTTTAAATTGCGATGGGATTGAGGTCTGGGGTCTGGCTGAGCCATTCCAGGACTTTGATAATGGTTTTTGATTGTTCACTTTCTCTTCATTTTCAGCTTTTTGACAGAAGGACAGAACGTTTTGTGCCAAAATATCTTGCCATTTCCAGCTATTCATTTCCCCATCTATCTTGGCAAATGCCCCTGACCCAACTGAAGAGAAGCAGCCCCAAAGCATAATGCTACCCCCACCACACTTTACTGTCGTTATGGTGCTCCCTGGATGATGCTTTTTATTGGCTTTGCAACAGAAAAATAACTTGACACCCACATTGGGTGACTGAATAAATCTTTTGGTATAATTCAGACAGGTTTGCTCATTCTTCTTGTCACCCTACCACACAGACCTGTGCATAATATAGGTAATGGTAGTCACATGCAAGGAGTGACCAGTGCCTGTCAGAAATTCCTGTATTTTCTTGAATGATGCAGTGGGCCTCTTGGTTGCCTCCCTGATCAGTTGCATCATTGTCCTCTCATCAACTTTGGAGGGTCATCCTGATCTTTGCAATGTCTCTGTTGTGCCACTATTTCTCCACTTAGGGATAATGGATTTGACATTGTTTCATGGTACTTTCAGTGCCTTTAATATTCTTTTATATTTCTCTCCTGATTGGTACATTTCAACAATTAAGTCTCGCAGTTTCTTTGGCAACAATTTGTGGCCAGTTGCTCTTAGTAGAATACAAGCCCAAATATTCAAGCAAATACGAGAGCAACAGCTGACTTTTATCTGGTTTTAATCGGAAATCAATCACTTTATTTAATGGCAGGTGTATGCCATTTACCTACAGGCCTAATTTTGAAAATGACTGGTTAACTCTGAGGACAGTTAAACGCCACATTATAAAAGAGTGTGCAGACTTGTGTAATTGGGGTGTAGTATGCTTTTTACATTTTTTTTATTTAAAATGTTCCCATTTCTATTTATTTAAAAAAACAAATGTTAAAAGGATGTGTAGACACAATATATAAAATACTGTATATAAGATCAGTAAGTTGTGGCCATGAAGTGAAGCACACAATGGACAAAAGTTTAGGCTGTGCCATTCAAAGGATGTGATTTTACTATTTTTTTTTTAAAGGTCCCAATGTGTGCCAGAAAACTGCTGAAGAATTACTGAGACAAGACTGAGTGCAAGAATGGTGTTATTGCAAGTTAAATGAAAACTTAAGAAGTTGAACAGGTTGGCATTAAAAGAATTTATTTAATTCAGTCCGATTTATTACATGGTTTTGCAGAAACGCTTTTGGCAGTAAGGATGTAATACTTAACTTGAAATAAACCGTCCTTAAGAAACCAAAATTAAGATTATGAAATGATACGGCATTATTGCTCATATATGGAGCTTCCAGAAAAAGCTGAAGCATGAGATTTTCATTATTCCAGTGAGATAAAATCATTGGTCCCAAAATCTTTAATGGTTACAGTGAATGTGCCATAAAACAGAGTTTACCACTGTAACTATTCATACTTATGCACACGATTTTAGGCACTGTTTTCCCTTGTCCTTTTGAATATTTGTGTCTCCATAAGAATTATAGCACCAATGCACTTATGTTTCACTTGTGGAATGTCTTTGAAGATGGAATGTCTAATATTAAAAGCACATCATGAGGATAGTCTCCATGATGTGAGGAGTATGCAAATATTGTACATTAATCTGAATAGATGTGATCATTTACTAATTAAAACACTGACAGAACACAATGGAAAACTAACCACATGAAGTGCAAATGCAATTTGTACAGGATTCATCAAAACAGGGAAATGTGCAGTATTTATACATAACCGGAGAGGCGATTATTTTGGAAAGACAGTGACGACATCATAACCCTCAGGGGGTGTCACTCGTTCACGAGCATGCTTCTCACAGTAAATCTTGTCCTCAACAAAAAAGTGTCCTTTTTGTTTCAAATTTGTTCCACAGTCAGTGCAGACGTAGCACTCAGGGTGCCGGTACTGATCTCGCAGTTTGACAAACATGCCCCTATGTTTAAGGAAAAAAGTATTAGTTAAAAATAGAAAAGAACAGGATTTAACCTTTGAACAAAATGCTTGTGAATAAATGATTAAATGATAAAAAAAATAAATAAATAAGTAATAAAAAAACCTCCACAACCATCCACTAGGTGGCAATAACATCGTATCTCCTTATTTCAGATGACCTTGTTTATTTTCCTCCAATGCAATCTTAATTTACAGAAATTAACTTACACAATCCCTGAGCCACATCTGTCACAGATGGAGAGTTTCTCTGCACCACCCAATGAAGAAGCAATTTTTGTAGTGGGTGCCTTCACACTTCTAAATCCAGAGGGTTTGTCAGCATCACCTGTGCAACAATTCAGAAAAGAAAAGCTATAAGTTGTGTTTTTTTTTTTTTCTTCCAGCAAAAGTATCAGAGTATCTGTGAGAAATAAGATGAAACACTATGTGTGCAAAGTACATGGTGCAAGAGATTCAGTACCAGTCTCAAGGATCTCCTGCAGGACTTTGAATGATGCAGACTGGCGTGGAGGCTCACAAGATTCTTGGTTCTCATTCAGCATTTTATAGACCTCTGAGTCAACGACAATTGGTGATTTTGGCTGGACAGGTTTGGACACATCTGGACTGAAACAAAGCAAGAATTGTGTAATTGGCAACATACCCAAAGACACTGAATAACAACAAAACATTTAGACAAACATAGTTTTAAGAGAAACTTGATGCTTCTACTAAAATAATTACTACTGTGGTCAACAATGTGATCAATTAGTCATAAATCCGAGCAATTCTTACATAATACTTGATTCGTTGGACATCACAGTGGTCTTGGCACCACCAACAGTGCTGTTAAAGTTCTTGATGTTATCTGAAGAGTACAAGCCTGCTGGATTATTATACTGGCTTGTAACCACTTTGGGACTTGGGGAACTGAAGGGGAGAGCACTCCTGTTGTGAGCAGAACCTATTTGTTTCACTTCCTATAGACAGTGAAGGAAGCGGTCAGAGTGTCTGAAGAGAAAGTACAACCAACATGAACTGCATGCATAAAAAAAATAATAATAATATTAAAAAAAAAAGGATGGTTCAGCTATAGCTATTCATCTGAAGCATGAAATAAATAGCATAAAAGTTATAAGGATAAGGCAACGGCATTAAATGTAGCATAACATGGAACTTACAATTAATATGTAGTACAAGTTTCTGTAAAATGCCCATCTATTTTAAGGCTTATTTACATAAAAACTTAATGTTAAGAAACGTTTTTGTTCCCAGAAGACCAGTAAAGGAAAATTTACATGTATAATGTTTTTCCAATGACACAACCTTAATATACACTTTTTATCCATTTGTGTGAGAAAGATATACGATACATCTAAATACACAGCCCGTCCGAATAAAAAGTCACCACCTTCCATTGGAGAATTACTGCATGGATGATTATGTTTCAGCTGGCAACAAGTTATTTAACCGAAACTAATGCAGTGAGTAGCTTCTAATTTCTTAAACAACCAGATCAGAAAAAATGTTAATCTGTTTCAGAAGGTTTACATTATTGGCATGCAAGCAAAGAAAACATCTAAGGATTGCTGAAACTACTAAAATTAGGTTAAGAACTGACCAACACATTATTATAAACTGGAAGGATAGTACGGAACCATCATCTATGAGGAAGAAATGTGGTCGGAAAAAAATCTTGAATGATCCTGATTGGGGTTCACTTAAATGTTTGGTGAAATTAAATCGTAAAAAAACAACAGTAAAACTCACAGCTATGTTTAATAGTGAAAGTAAGAGTATTTCCACACACACAATGTGAAGTCAACACAACAGATTGGGAATGAACAGCTGTGTAGCTGTAAGAAAACCACTCATCTTTGAGGCAAATCTAAAAAAAAATGCTTCAATTTGCTAGGGAGCATAAAGATTGTGTCTGATGAGTCCAGATTTACCCTGTTCCAGAGTGATCTGAAAAACATCAGGGTAAGAAGAGCGGCCGATAAAACGGATGTATCCAGCATGCCTAGTGCCGACCGTTGGTGGGAGCTATGATCTGGGGTTGCTGCAGCTGGTCAGTTCTCCCGTTCAGCAACATTATGTGCCCAATGAATGATGTCAGCTGACTACCTGAATATACTGAATGACCAGGTTTTTCCATCAAGGGATTTCTTTCTTCCCTGACGGCACAGGCAAATTCCAAGATGACAATGCCAGGATTTATCGGGCTCAAATTGTGAAAGAGTGGTTTAGGGAGAATGAGACATCATTTTCACACATGGCTTGGCTACCACAGAGTCCCGACCCTAACCCCATTGAGAATCTTTGGGATGTGCTAGAGAAGACTTTGCGCAGCGGTCCGATACTCCCATCTTAAATACAAGATCTTGGTGAAACATTACAGCAACTCTAGACGGGAATAAATGTTGTGACATTGCAGAAGCGTATCGAAACAATGCCATGGTGAATGCGTGCCGTAATCAAAACTAAAGGCGGTCCAACGAAATACTAGTGTGTGACTTTTTTTTGGGACGGGCACTGCATGCGTTCCTGTAAACTTCCATAATACTCATAACTTCTACAAAATAAAAAAAGAATATATGCAGGCATGGAACAATAATCCGTTACATAATGGTTTAATAAATCCGATGTCAATATCACTGCCAATATATCACTTTAAGTAATACACCAGAAAAGAATAAAGCACTCAGGAAAAGCCTAGATTCAAATACACCAGATGCACAGCATTGCATAAAGTTCTCTTCATCATGCCAGAAGTTTTAACTTTTAAAACATTCCCAGTATACTATTTCTCCCACAAGTGCATACTTCCGGCATTTGCTCACTCTCTGACCTTTAATTTTAAGTTTGCCTGCAGGAGCTGGCAAACATTCTACATTACATCTTGGGCTGGCTCATAAACCTTTGTCTCCATGGATATGGTTTGTTAGGATGTAAATAATGACTTCATTTTGTACCCTGCCTTTGTTTGTTTTCCTTTATTCCTTGCTATGTAAAAAGGCTCTGTTCCTAATAACTCTTTCATTCTCACCAGAAGTAACTGTAAAGGGCCAGGCACAGTCAAAGTTCAACTCTTTACAATACAAAAAAGATTGTTAACTACTGTAAGCCACAATGGCCATACCTGCAGATCTGAGGACAGATTCATTTTGTATGGATGCGTCTTTCCATCTTCAGAGACAAGCGGAGACCACATTTTTAATTCTGATCTAAGGAAAGTAATAAGCACTTTCTTAATTAGGGAAAACAAAAACAATATGTTTTATATAGATATAGAGAATATCAAGTTATGTACCTGTCTATGGAGAGGGCCATTTCTTCCACACAGCCCTTAATCTTATTCTGGGCTTCCAAGTGAGTCATTCCATCAGTGGGCTCCCCGTCAATGGCGATAATTGTGTCACCAATACAGAGGTTGGCCTGGGCTGCTTTACTTCCTGGTGTTACCTGGAGAATAAAGTGACCACTATTTGACTCATTTGATTTACTGGTATTGTTGCTGATTGATTCTATTTGCATGATTTCTCAATCTCCTCCACAGGCATTCCTGGGGTGTATAATTTTTGTTCCTATTGGGGGCTCAGGTTCATATAACACAGATGTATGTAAATGTATAACACAAATTATCCACTGACACAGAGAGCTTAGTTATTGATGTGGGAGAGAAAACAGAAAAAAGTTGGATGGTGCATCACTAAATTTAGACCACATGTTTTTCTAGCCACAGTTTTATTCCTAACACACACAGACAGACATACAGACAAACTCACACGCAATGTAATCAGCATGATAATGCTATACCTAGAATAGAAACATTAAGTCGAGAGGAAACTCTCGAAATAAAACTCGACTGTGTGCCAAGGGCCAAAGAATTACAGCAACATTATTTAAAAAATTGTTCCTCTCATTTATGATTTCACAATATTTAAAAAAATAATGAAGAAACTGTACTCTGCAATCTGCTTAGCTGATGCCAGTTCTAATTCAGTGAAACTTGTAGGAATTGGGTTCAATGTCTAGTACAGCTATTCATTAGCCTGTAATGAAAGACATGAAGCTGGTCCTTGATTTCCAATGATTTTTTTTTTTTGCTCTTCTCACATATGGTGGCCAAATCAAAAGCTCACCAAATGCCAACTTTGGCCCTCAGGCCCACATTTGAGCATCTTTGGTCAAAACAATTGGTTAAGAACCTTTACATGTGTTGTCGTATCAAATGTGTATATACTGTATAATTAATTAATTTTCAGCATGAAGCTACTTTGTTTTCTCCTTATGTCATAACAGGATTTCCTTCTTTAAAAACACAAAAAGATAAAGATACTAAGGAAGTAAGACTTTTCTTATCAGCAGTGGCCAAAAACAACGAGTCATTCTAAGACTTTGGCTTGTTAAACGAAGGTGTGCAATCTCTCTCTCTCTCTCTCTCTCTCTCTCTCTCTCTCTCTCTCTCTCTCTCTCTCTCACACACACACACACACACACACACACACACACACACACACACACACACACACACACAAAAACATGGACTTTACAGTAAAGATTTCCACTGAAGCAGCCACTGTTAGCTCATGGAAAAAGTGAGGGCTGTGTAATATCTCTGAAACCCCTCTCCTGCTATAGCAACACAGCCCTACAATGCCCTAACAAATCATATCAGTAATCTAATAAAATAATACAGTGTCACAGAGATCCTGCAGATGGAAACAGCATGCCAATAACTCCTACATGCTTTTATACACCACAAAGTAATACTGAAAGCAAAACATGCTCTTAATCAGAATCTGAATGATTTAGCTTTAGACATGGCATGTAGTCACGAAAGACAAAAGAAAGCTACATTAGTAGAAATAAATCAGTTTGCAAACCCACCCCCAAAGAAAAAGAAGGCTTGATTTAGTAACAGTAAGTGTTAAGGTATAGGTAGATGAAGAACATGCTGTAGGAGATACACTGAACTCACCCGTGAAACAGTCAGCGGCTGTTCGAAATCTTTACCCCCGACCAGCCTAAATCCCCAAGGTCCAGGACCCTGCATGACAATCCGTAATGGCATTTTGTACAAATATATATAAAAAAGGTGTATTCACAAATTAGACCGATTTAATCCTCTCGGACGCGAAACAAAAGGTGTAACTTTCAGTGTAACTTCAGGCTCTCCGGGCGGTAACTTCTTAAAAGTGGGGGACGGGGCGGAGCTTCTGCGAACAAGGGCCCAATGGATTTTAAGGCTGAATTTCAAATAGACTCCTATTGGCTACGTAGTAAACTGCACTGGCTACACAAGTCTCTATGTCCTACCCCATGTAGTGCCCTTACATAGGGAGTGGAGCGCCGTTTGACATTCAGCCTAAAGGTCTCGTTACTGATAAGAGCTAGCTTCTTCTGTTTGTTTCGGGGAGGGACGTTACGTAATCCTATTGAAGCTTACCATTTATGGTTAGAGCCCAAATCCCAGGATGTGGAATGTGCCACTCCCGACATCGAATTCCTGGTAGAGATAGGCAAGGGCAGATATAAACATGTTGCACTGCGGCTCGTATCCTAAATCTGGAAAAAAAAGGGAGTTTGGACAAAAGCACAGAAAAGTGAAATGTGAGAAATAGGTGCAGTGTGTGTTCTGCATACCTACATGTTGAATGTGAAAATGATACCCCAGAATGCAATAGTGTCAGACTTTGCTATTAGAGTCTTAGCCCACAGAAATGTGTATATGTTCCCTGTTTCAATAAGTGAAATTCAGCCCATGAATGACTTCATGCTTAGCTCATAAGTTGAGTCAGGTGTGGTAAGCAGAGTTAAATGTAAACCACATTGCTGTGGCACACTAGGATTGGATCCTGACACTGATGATTAGTTAGAAGTTCTCATATTTCAGGAACTTTAATAAAGTTCTGAAAGAACACTGCTCTTTGTCTCACCTCAGGCCAAAACATGTACTGAAATCATCTGGATCACCACTGGTGAACCATCTAGGACAAGGAGGTGTTGCTACTTGCCTGGTAAGTCATAAAGCATTGTCTTTTGCAATAGCATTTAGGCTTTTCAGCCTATATATATATCTCATTTAAGGTATAGTGGACCATAGCCAGCATGACAGAGCTACAGGAAGTGTTGCCACCCCTTAGCTTCAGAGTCCTGGGTTTGCTTTTTTTTGCTTTCACATGCTCTCCACATGCCTGTATGGCATCCATCTAGGTTCTTGTTTCCTCCCTCTATTTTGAAATTGCTCTTAGGTGTGAGTGAATTTGTGAATGTCTGAGCATTGTGCCCTATGACAATTCAAAGCCGAATTCTCCTGATTTTGCACCCCATGTTACCAGGATAGTAACTAAAAATGAATGCCACAGTTAGTTCCTAGAGTAAAAGTATTTTTGACCATTTTCTTTCACACAATTTGCTTACCTGACAGCTCCTACCCATTAGCCAGCTCTCTCCATCATACAACAGCTCACAAGTGTTGTGAGGGTTAACACATCATTCCTGATTATCATTTACTAGGCAACTAAACCGAATTATAGAAAAGAAAATCTGCCCCCTTTGGCATTCATAAGCTTAATAGTGTTGCCGTTATTAAGAGAGGAACAAGATTATGCCATCCCTCCCTCCTAGTATTGTCTTGCTATTCCTTATTATTTTCCTGATAGAGGAAAGTTTTAAAGAAAGAATACATGAACATAAAAGACTGTATCTTTTTCTTTTTTCCATTAAGCTAGCATTAGTTAATTCCCCCAAAAGAATCTCTGTCTACATATTTACTAAACACTTCATAAGCTTTAAAGAGTTAGGAGAATTTGAAACTTTTCAATTGTTCCCAAGAATAAGGTATCACCATTTGCCATAGCTCTACAGATATAAGATGCACAATCTGTCCTATTCATATAGTATATTGCTAAAATGACCATTTTACAATGAGCTCCTATCCCCAATATTACCAACGTCAACATAATCCTAAACTACATATATATTCAACTAGCGACTGTTAGCACATATGAAGTAGATTCAGAACACATTTGTTTGAATGAGTTTAAAACAAAGAAAACAGATGTAATATTCCTCTTACACCAGCAGAGGTCAGGCTCATCCAGATCACCGACTTAAGCATTTCTAATACTTGTTTGATTTGAAGTCTTTCCCATTACAGTGTAAAACATAGCAATTGTGCGTAAATGATCATTTAAAGATTATTTTTATATTGTAGTGTAATTTTACACTTCAGGTTTATTTGTTTATCCATAAAAAATAGTTTGACCAATAGATTAGTGTTTAATCAATTTGAATGTTTTATATGTTGTTTACTACAAGCAGTAGCAAGAGGTTATTTTATGTATATGAGAGAGAGGTCTGGATTATGCTGTCTCTGAGCATTTTGGTTAGTTAAGCAGGTGTACCTGTCACTGTGTTTCCGCTGTGAAAACAGATGCACAGATGAAAAGCAGAAGTGAGCCGTGTGACTTGTGAAGAGGGGGAGGTTGTACAGCAATAGCTTGTGCTGTTTTAATTTTGATTTCAAAACGTATTGGTGTTATCTTATGTCACTGGCAGCTTCAGAAAGTGTGTGGGTTGATATTCCACACGTCCTCAGTTACGAACAGGGATCTGTTCTGATGTATCATTTTGATGTCAAGGCATGAAGTGCGAGTGTGAGATCAATGCTTGTGGTTTTGTAGGGCTCAGGGCTCTTGGGTGACATTTTAAGTTGTGTTTACACCCTCAACTCCCACTTAGCTCTGACTCCCCCATACTCTGACGCACATGTGCTTGACCACGGTGTTAGTCAATGGAGAGGGCATGCGTTTTCATACCTTGTGAGATGCTACCTAACATTAATTCTAAAAGTCCATTCAGATTTACATTTCTAGTAGATATGAACTGAATTGAGTTTGCATCTGGAGGGGAAAAAATGCAATGAATCCTTTAAGTGAAATGTGAAGTAAAATGTAGTTATTTTTCCATATTCACACGATCTGTCTTGAGGATTACTATGTTAAATTATATTTTTCTAAATGAATCACATTAGGTAAAGTTTTACACCTTAAATTCTTAGAATGCAGCAGGTTCAGAATTACTGTATATTCAGTGGTGTTCCAGCTAGAAACCTTTCCTATTATTTTTATGTAGTTAAATGTTCCTTAAGAAATCTAAATCAATAATATGCTTACAATTAATATGCTGGAATGTAACTTTAAATACAATTTCTTCCTCATATTACTTCTTAAATAGATTAGAAACTTTTAAAATGTGCAACATTGGTTAATATTAGCTTGATATTAATCTAATAGATCTGATATCAGTCTAATATCTCATTTACACCACACTTTACTCCAATATACTCCTAAGAAGTAGGACATTATTATTAGTTTAACTCAAATAAACAACATGTATTATGCATTGAAGTCTATTTTGTTCTGTATACACTTATACAGTGACATTTAAAACAAAACTATGACCAATATAATTCAATGCAGCCTGACAGGTTTAATAGTGAGAGTGTAGAAATTCACAATCAACCATTTAGGAATCCTGTTTATAGAGTTCTTCCACTCCAATGGACTAAAAATTCATTGAAACATTTTTATGACTTGTTTCTTAGGCAACTGGGTAATGAATATATATAAAAAAAAACACAATTAAGAGTTCTATTATGGCAAAATCTAGCCTAAAGTAAAAAATATAACTACTTTATTAATGCTTACTGTTAAAATAAAATATGTTAAAATCTGTGCTATACTTTGTGTTAAAATCCTGCAAAGATCTCTTTAAAAAATTAAGTAGTCTGAACAGTTATAAAAGCAAAATGATCACTCTTTTCCAAACTAGAGTGAAATAGGGAACTGCTCATGATTCAAACCAACCCACTTGGTCTTTGAAACATGACTGTATGAGCATGTAAAACTCTTAGTGAAACTGGCTTACTTGTCTCCACTATCAATAGAGGTGTCACAGTATGCATGGAAAAACAACTAAAGAATATTCACAAGCAGAAAATGGCAGCAGTACAAAACTGGCACATCAGCAACAAGACCCAGGTTTCCATAGACCACATTCCTAGCAGCAAATTTTATCATCAATATTTAAGATACTGTTCAACTTAAAATGTTAACTGAAATGAATGTATACCATCTTATAGTTTTCAGAGTTCTGAAGATGTATAAGACATAGCCAGGGTTGTGGGATCAAATAAAAAGGCAAGGTGTTCTGATGAAAGATACCACAACCTAATATTATCAAAATTATAATACTAGAATTGAGTTTTTATAATTATTAACTCTTATGACTGGTTACTGAAGTTTAACTTAACAGCTGTGATTAAAAATAAATTTGAATTTGAATTAAAAAATGTTTTTTAGATTGCAAAGAAAACGAAAAACCTTCACAGATCTTATTAACAGACATAATCTCATATATATTTAAAGAATGGGTGCTATATATGAATAGTTTATAGAATATAATTATGAATGAAGTGGTCTGTGGAATTTATTTTACAGTTTAAGCCTGCAAAAAAAGTTTTCCAGAATTTTCCATATACTGTATAGCTAATTGCCAGAGGTGAGAAGTGACGAAGTACAAATACTCAGTCCATCAACCTATTTCTTTTCATTGCAAGTTTCTTTTCAATCTACCACTGGTGTGTTATTTCCTGGCTCTTACACACCACAGATGTAGACTAGTTTACAAAGCTAACAATCAGCAAGGCAGAAGAGAACAATAAGTATGTGTTTAACGTGGATGAGACGGGAGGGAGTCAGCGTCATCATCATCATCATCATCATCATCATCTTTGCTCTGCTTGTGTTCTATACGGTGGATGTTCAGCCTGGATACATTCATTAGGTAACAAAAATTTAATTCATTTTGTATTAATACATTAATTGGACCTTTCAAAATTAACGTGTTAATAATGTGTTAACGCAAATTCAATTTAACCGCACATATTTTTAATAACGTGCAATTAATGCAGCGCGCATTTCCGTTTGACAATTTTTTATAAAAAATATAAATTAAAATTAAAACAAAATAAAAACCTTCAATGCAACATGCGTTTATTTATTCACAACATCCTTTCTTTACTTTTATAAAATACATAACCGAAAAAATCGTCTCAAATCAGCACCAAAATCCGCCATTTTTCCACTCATAATGCAGAAATGAACTTAAATTACTTTGGTTCCTTTTTATCAAACAGATAAGAGCAATACATCATTCGAATCTGTAAAGGGTCTTCTTTTCATTGTATACACTCATAATAACAACAAAATGCTGTGCTTTTGTAAAATAAAGAAAACACTGTGTGTGCTCTGCCAGCTCTGTCATCTCTCTTCACAGACACAAATAAAACAACCTGAATCTCAGTGAATATTTACCTTACAGATATAAATAAATATAATAATACACTACTTTTAAATAAACCGATTCACATCGAAAACAAATATTCTCTAATTATGTAATCCGTATAAAAGTTAGAAGCGGTACAGTTTCTCCGGTATCACCTCATTAATCGTCCATGTGGAAACATAACAAAAGTTCCGTTTGGTGTTCTGATGATTTACGTAATTTAAATCACCATCATTACTTTAACACATTTACAAGAATATTTTGTCTTCATGCTATATTTCGAGTATGGTTTCACTAAAAATAAACATACATTTGCATAAAGCATCCATATTTGTCCATGCCCATGTTAATTAGTGTATTAAAAACTTGAAAAGTTTTAATTTAGGGTACATTTAGAACAGATAAAAATGTGCAATTAAGTTGCGATTAATTGTAAGTTAACTCATGACACGCATGCGATTAATCGAGATTAAATATTTAAATCGATTGACAGCCCTAATATAATTATGACTTTATGTCCGATTATCAACGTGACACTAAAACAGGTAGTAGTAAAGGCTACTTTTTACTTAAGTATGTGTCAGAGCCCAAACTTCTTTACTTTAACTTGAGTAAAAAAAAGTATAGTCAGTACTTCAACTTTTACCAGAGTATTTTAAAACATGAGTACTACTTAAGAGAAGGATGTGCGTACTTTTGCCATCTCTGCTAATTACCCACAATTTAGTGCAGATCTTGTGATTTATAGTCTTTCCATTTCAAATTCAATAAACTGAAGTACTGAGCTAAACTGTCAATATTCACATGCTTTAAAACAATGTTGAAGCTTGGCTCTCTACAGGTTTCCCATCCAGAAGCCATTGGTGGTTAAAACTATCCGTGATGGTCTGAGATCCCGCTCCGCTGCCCACTATGCTGGGTTTGCCACCGGGAACATAGTACACGTGTACAAGGCTGCATCTTACAGTGTGCGCCTTTATGCTCGCTTTGAGGTTGCAGCTAACAGCGTTAGTGGCACAAACAGCATGAATGCTGAGAGAGCTGGAGAGGGAAACACGTTCATCCTCTTGGAGCAAGACGTGAGGAGGGCATTCAGGAGCGTGAATACCAGGAAGGCAGCAGGGCCAGATGGCATCACAGGTCGGGTTCACAAAGATATTCAACTTCAACCTGGTGCAGTCTGTAGTCCTCCCATGCTTTAAAAGGTCCACCATTGTTCCTGTGTCAAAGAAACCCCATACCACCTGCCTCAATGACTAACACCCTGTAGCCCAGATCTCAGTAATGATGAAATGCTTTAAAAGTGCTTTGGTCAGAGATTTCATCACAGCTTCATTACCGGACACACCATATCCACTACAGTTCACATACTGCCAAAACTGCTCTACTGAGGACGCCATTACACATCTCCACACAACGATGAGCCACCTGGACTGCAGAAAAGGGATTTTTGTGGAAATGTTCAGCGTTTAATACCATAACTCCCTCCATGCTCACCTCTAATTTGGAGGTCCTGGGACTCATCCTGCCCGTTGTGTCAATAGATTTCCAACTTCCTAAAAGACAGACCACAAGCTGAATAGGTAGCTATACACATCTCATCCACCCTCACTCTGGGTGAGTGAATGAGTGGACTGGAGCTCCTCAGGGTTGTGTTCTGAGCCCCCTGCTGTACTCGCTGTACACATGTGACTGTGTGGCCACTTCCAACTTCACCACCATCATCAAGTTTGCTGACGACACTGTTGGGGTGGGCCTGATCTCCAAAAACTACAAGATGGCCTACCTACAGGAGATTGTTCTTACCAGAAGAACAATCTTCTCCTTAACGTCAGCATGACTAAGGAGTTAATAGTGGACTTCAGCACAAAGCAGAAGCGGTCATACCAACCGCTAAACATCAACGAGACCCCAGTGGAAAGAGCGGGCAGTTTCCGGGAACCTAGGTGTTCACATCACACAAGACCTGTCTTGGTCCTGTCACATTAACACCGTGGTGAATAAGGCCCGGCAGCATCTGTACCATCTGAAACGTTTAAGGAACTTTAAACTACCCTCTCAGGTGCTAAAGACTTTCTACACCTGCACTATTGTAAGCGTTCTGACGGGTAGCATCACTTCCTGGTTTGGGAACAAAACCATGCAGGACAGGCGAGCCCTCCAGGGGGTGGTGCAGTCAGCTGAACGCACCATCTGCACCGAGCTCCCGGACCTGCAGAACATATACAGTAATCGGTGCCGGACCTGGGTCAGGAAGATTGTAAAGGACCTCAGCCATCCCAACAATGGACTCTTTTCTCTGTTGCGTTTAGGGAAGTGCTTCCGATCCTTCAAGGCAAACACAGAGAGAATGAGGAAGAGCTTCTTCCCACAGGCCATTCTGAGTTTAAACCAGAAAACACCTTTCAACTAGTACTGGGACATCTATTTCTATCTCACTTTCCTTTGCTGCACAATCATTTGCATTAGTTGCACTATTGAAATGTAACTTTAAATGTGGACTGGCACAGCACAGCTTCACACCCACACTTTACTTTTATACCAGCTTTGGAACTTTTATACTACATTTTGGAACGTAACCACCATGATGAATGGGGGATTACTGTTTCTTTACTGAGATTCTCTATAGAACCATACAATACACTGTATCCTACAACCCCAATTCCAAAAATAGTTGGAACACTCTGCAATTGTAAAAAAACAAACAAAAAAAACCCTCAAAAAAATCACCAAAACAGATTGGTGAAGCTCTGCCCATCTTTACTTCTGAAAGACTCAGTTTAGACATTTCATATGTTTTCTCTGTTATATTGTGAATAAAATATGGGTTTATGAGATTTTCATATCACTGCATTCTGTTTCTATTTACATTTTTCCAGCCAATTTGGGTTGTATTAAAAAGGATTTAAAAAGAAAAAGCAGCTACTAAACGTTGAATAAATAGAAACAGAAATGCCCAAATATTGCTCATCTTAATATTGCACCGATGCTCAATATTGTCAACATCACCTTTAACCAAAACACATTTATTAACTACATATATTATTTACAAAACAAAAATGTTTCCCAGAGTTTTCAGTATATAGCTAAAAAATCAAAACAAAACAGAAAATAATTCAGATCCTCTGTTCAGATCACTTTTTACATGCTTAGGAGAAAAAGTTAAATCTTGGACCCCTAAATCTTCTTCAGTTTGTGTCTTTTAAAGTACACGTTAAAGATTCTCTATTAAACCTAACAATCCAATGTATTATGTTAAATAGGATTTATCAAATTAAAGAAACCAATGAAATTGAATGAATTAATTATTGATCAGATAAATTAATAAATGATTAAGAACCCCTGCTATCCAAAAAAGTGCAAGTGCAGCTTGCAAGTAGCTTTATTTAATCTTACTATTTTTTTTCATACTTGTTGATATCTAATAAGCTTATACAATTCTTATACACTAGATATACAATATGATACAAGATAAGTTTGTACTCTAAATTGTGCACAAAACGGGAAATGTAAGAGCTCTTTTTTCATTTGTCATTGCAAACTCTATGTTTATCTAGATCCAAATCACAATGAATGCTCTGCTGTCCCTACATTATTTAGGGATTTTCCCTGTTCTGTGATCTGAGATTTGCTGTATGAGGTAAGCACAAGCAGCCAAACCATTAGGTAGCATGTATTAAGCATGCGCATGCATATATATATATATATATATATATATATATATATATATATATATATATATATATATATATTTATATATATATGTTTTGGTATATATTACTGCATTAATCGTTAAATGGAAATGGGTGCTCTTTGTATGTATTTTATATTATTCGTGAACAGTACAAATTAATTTGTAACCTGATCCTGTAACTTCCTCATTCCTTTGGAGAGGGTTAAAACACACAACGAGCAGGTTTTTGAGGTGTATCCTCAAATAATGGTGTGGGTGTGTGTATCTGTGTGCGTGTGTGTGTAGGCCTGTGATGAAGGACATGGGAGGAGCCTGACTGGAACTGATAGAGCTGATTATGATGATGTTTTTGCCCTGGCAATGTTCCAGGGCAGACATGTTATTCAAAACGTACATCATCAAACGTGCACAAGTTATAAAAAAACCTCAGGTGTATGTCATTCGCAAGTCGGTTCATGAAATGAGTTCCTCTCCTAATTCTAAAATTCTTTTTCTCTTACACATGTACAACACCAAATGAGTTTTTTTCATAATTAGGTCAAATGAATCCTCGTTGGATTTTCTTCTTAAACCTAGACTAATAAATTAACATCTTATCTTAAAAGTGAACCTGTGCAAAAGCTTACAGATTTAGACAGGGTTCATCATCTTCAGGCTACACACTTCCTGCAAATAATTTTCATTCACTTAATTTGTGTAGGCAAAATTCAAGAAAGGAAATCCCATAGTGGCATCCTCATCACCAAAACACCCTTCTCTCTCTCTCTCTCTCTCTCTCTCTCTCTCTCTCTCTCTCTCTCTCTCTCTCTCTCTCTCTCTCTGTCTCTGTCTCTGTCTGTCTCTGCATGTTTGGTGCATGCTAACCCTTTGCACATGGCTGAATTGTTTTCTGTTTGTGGTTTTTTCTTTTTCATGCTACACTCTGACAGGAAGCATCGAATTTAACCAGCAAATGTTGTTGAAACAAAAAAAGACTGTCACGCATCGCATGTTCTATTTAAGGAGTTGCGCTGACTTTTTTAAGGGCAAGATCCATATTACACAGGAAGACTAATATATATATATATATATATATATATATATTACACTTGACATAATTCTCTATAATCTCTGTGTGATAGAGAACTTTGACAAACTATTGCTGGAGCTCAGTGCAGGTTTTGCATTAGTGATTACAATTTTAAGCGTTCCAAACAAACTCAAAACAATGTGCTATTGCCTTATATGTGACGCTATGTGTAATTATAAATGTAATCGAAACAGTATGTCAACAGTTCAGGTGTGTACCATATATAGACACTTCATATTGACACATGAAGAAACAACATTTTTTACTTTGTATCTGCAGTAAAGTCAATCTCTGTCAAGCTGCACAGTAAAACCTTCAGGCAAGGCTTCTTAAAACATTTTTCCTTCCTTCTATCTTTTGACTTTCCACCAAACAAGATTATGCAATCTTTAATAGTACAGACAGCCTACGTTTTGGAATGGTCTTTCAAATGATACAATGCTAAATCCTAGAAAGGAAGGGATTGTAAATGGGATTCAATAAACCAAATATCCAAGCATGCAGCACAAAACACTGGTACATAACATGTTGGATCCTGTTTCTGAGAGCTTGAGGAATGGGGTGTCATAAAAGAACAGTCACAAAGTCTCTACTCATTTCTCTCTCCAAATGAGTTGATATTTGTCCGTGAGAGAAGCTAGACCGTGTTATAACTTTATACAGATATACCAATGGTTATCTTTAAAACATCCAGTGGAAAGAAAGAAGTATATGTCAAAGTGAGTTATTGAGTACTGGTTTATGGCTGTACTGCAATAATCCAAATGATTTATTATTTTGTTTAAAAGAGATCACTAATTACTAGTAATTCACTACAATGAATTGCCATGAAATGTGCAATCATGGGAAAGAAACTGCAAAGATGCAGATGATAAAGAAGAAATGTGTATATACTATAGATCAGTATAGAGATTTCAATAACAATAAAAATAAATAAAATCTTTCATATTTTTCCCTTATCTCCAAATTAAAGGTATTTAAAAAAATGTCCTTATAGCAACTGTCTTTACCAGTGCAAACGTTCACAATGCAAAAGGAAAAAACAGACAACGGAACAACAAAAAGAGAAAAGAACTGTGATTGCTTTAAAGTTGTGATAAAACAATCCAGAATTGCAAAAGAGGTTGAGCAAACAAGCCAAGCGAAACGCATCACGTGTTACATCACATAGACACTGTTGTGAAGAACATGTTGTAATGGCACAAGCACCATACAAATTTGCTAATTAAAAGTGTATGTCATATGAGCACAAACATGCCTATTTAAAACAAGAAAAGAAAAAGTTTTGTACTATCCGAGTGGAGTGTCACAGCAGACTTTTGCAATGGTGTTTTTTGAGGACAAGAAACTATAGCTACAAACCAAGCAATGTTATCCCCATGACAGATGCTTCTTATTTTCTTCCTTTCCACATGGCACTAAAGATAACAGAGGAATCAATCTTAACAGTAAGGTATTTCATAAAGTGATACACAATGAATATAATTTTTTTTTATTGTATAAAAATACAAAACAAACACAGTTACACTAAATAGAAAAATCATCATTAGTTTACTGTGAAGCCGAAAAACAAGTCTAAGACACTTCAATTAACATACAACAATCAATTTCCAGTAGTAAAAAAAGCAGAAAATATCAGCATCATTCTAATAACACAGCAAAAAAAAAAATATTTTTAAAAGTATTTACCCAACATTTTGAGAACTTTGGACAGAATGTGTGTTCAATATGACATAGCCATTACACAGGGTCTTAAGGTCCCTGCAAGTTCCAGAGAACAGAATTACTTCCTCATACTTGAAAAAGTATGGACAGGTTTGCCAGAATTCCCTAAATATGTTAATCAAAATCTATGTACATGTTCATTAAATCATTGCTGTCTGTTTTCTACCATGACAGTGGTAGAAGTAATGGCTTTGGAGGCTTAATAAGTTTATTGCTAGAGTAATGTATATTGCAGCAATTGCTCAAAGGTTACCTGTTCCAGCTATGGTACCATCCACTACAACCATAAACTCAGTGCCTCATTGGGGACCCAATAAAATCGTAAGGACTACACATTATTTCAGATATCATCCAGCATTTTAAGATATTTAAACATTGAAAAATATAGTATCATTAACTCACTTTTAAAACAACATACATATAATTATCATCCATGGTTGAGAACAGTTTTTAACTTTTCTCTTATTCACCACCAAATTGATTGTAGGGCCAGTTGAGGGTTTCGAGGTGGGCTTCTTGGACAATGCTGGAAAGGGAAAAGGATGGGTTCTGTGTGTTCCTCTGTCCTGACTCACCAGGTCTACTGCTGGCTGCATGTCTCATGGCCTCCTGATTGCTACTGCTTGTTGTTTGATAGATCATGTAGGGCTCTGTGCAATTAAAGAGGGATGAGTTAGGTTCCAACATTGCCAAATTACTTTGACCTTGAGGCTCTTGTTTCAAATGAACACCTGTCTGAGGACCTACTAGGCTATGAAGCATTTCGTTTCTATCCTGACTACATGGATATGTGTAATTCATCCCTATAATCCCTGTGTTTGTTGGCCCATTTTGTGTTCCTGGTGGTTCAAAGTTTTGCCAGATGCTTTCACCAACAGGCATGGTTTCCTTCCTATGATGAGGCTGCTGTGAATGTTGGACGCTGTGCTCCAGTTGCTCCTGTCGTGGTGGGATGGCAGAAGCACCTGTGTCAAGAAACTCCAGATCTCTAGGACTCAGTAAGGGAAGGTTGTTTCCACTCTCCCCAGTGTTGCTTAGGGAAGGAGCTGGGTTATGTGGGTTAACTGGATTAACCTGTGACATACCCACTCCATTACTGGGCCCAGGGTTGTTGCTAGCAGGGCTGAAGTGAAGTGAAGAACTACCCCATTGACCTTGATTAAATGATCCTGGAGCTGGAGCTGGAGATGCTGAAGTGGATGTCATCATATGTGAGGGCTGATAGGCATTGTTGTACATGATTTGTTGATTTGACCTCATCATACCATGATGATGGGATTTTACATAGGAATTTGGCTCTGTGGAAGAAAATTCCATATACAGTAAGATACACAATAGAGAGTGATGCTTTATAAAAAGAAAAATGTCTAAAAATTGCAAATATTTTAGTTTCTCACCACTTTTAATCCTTGCATTCATCATAGGAGTTTGAGTTTTTCTAGTCATCTGAATCTCAGGTTTAAAATTGAAGGACTTCATTACGTTCTCAATTTTTCGCTTCTTTTCTCGACAGCCATATGGATCTAAAGAAAAGCACACATTATTAGCATACAGCATCTTTAAGATTGGGCTCAATGTACATAGTACAGCAACATTAATTTTCATGTTTTGATGCCATTGATTTATCCATTTGTGTAAATTTGCAAAGAGGAATTTGGCTGACATTCTGTACCAAGTGCAAAATGTGAAAACCTACCTTTGTCATCAGGCAGGTACCTAAACTCCATGGGTTCACTCACTTCCTGGTCAGTTGGGCGACGCAGCTGCATGTGCACAGTGACAGGCGATGTGATGGAAATGTCGCAGTAGGCAGGCGTACGGAAAACAATAGCCACCTGCCTGTGCACATCTGCCTGGGAGAAGGAGCCTCTGGCCTCCCAGGTCTGGGTGAAGAAGCGTACTTCTATATCATCTAGTGTGATGAAGCAAGGATGGAAGGATGAAAGATGACTGATGTAATTAAATGTTACATGGAAGTGTAAAGAAAGCATGAGGTTTTATTTTCAATGAATGACTTACATGTATGGCAGTTAATTATAGCACAATGGAAAGAGAGACGGAATAAAAATAACTGATGGAGAATTAAGCACTGTTGGAAGAATCATCCAAAGTGTGGTTTGGTTCAGGAGTAAATTCTTTTGAGTGTTAATAATATATATACAATCATTGTGTACCTTTTTGGACTTTGTCGCAGAGTAGGAAGATCTCATCACCACCCTTTACACTGCCACTATTTTTGTTGACACGGCAAATACGCAGCTCGGCTGTGTTTGGGGCACCTGCGGAACAGCCAGCGGGAGTGTAGGTTAAAAGTCTGTGTTAATTATCAGGACACAAATGCTACACAAGACCACAAAATCAAATCCAAGCATGAGTTGTGATCTGAACTCAAATTCCCATCTCCCTTTCTGGTTGGATTCCATTCAATTGATCATGACAAGAAACAATAGCCTATACTCGAAAAAGGGTCCCATTCAGAAATGGAGACTGACCCACAGTTACTGACAGTTATGCAAAGAAGTATTGAAATTTATTAATGAACACCATTAACCCTAACTCTATCCTCGACACTGTGTTATCTTTTCTTTTAGCCTGTGAAAAGACAGAGAGCTTTATTTACAGTTTTATCGTTTATTTAAAGTTTTATTTACAAGAACCTGACCTACATTTATAAATTTGTTTTACAGTTAATTGCCACTGTTAACCATTTACCATAAAAACAGCGCAAAGTGTCTAATGCGTAAAGTGTCCACTATTTGTTAATTTAAAAAATGGTGACTTTACTTGGGAATGACAGCTGCTGTGGACAAGCGTTTTTCAAATGCCCTGCGTTGTGCTCATTACTTCAAAAACAGAGCCTCAAAAAATGTCAAACTTTCTGCTATGAAAGGAAGTAAGTGAATTATTAATGTATACAACAGGGTGGCAGGTCCTGTTTTAGAACATAAGGGTGGGGCCGTTTTGCACTTCCTCTTTAAATGTTTTATGTGTATTAAAGTATCTAATTTAAGGAAGTTTATCTAACTAACAGTGGTTTGTACACTATTAATGCCACAACAAAACGAACCCACCTCACGTGTATTACATACATGTAACACTTTTTTCTTGACTCTATCTTGCGTTGTCTTACACAACATGACACTGGCCCATACAGCCCTCTGAAGTGTGGCTTCCTCTTACACACGGTACTCACACTACCTAGCAACTCAGGAAGTGCTAAATGGGGCCATACTCACTTCCTGTAATTTGATGAGTCCTATTTGCTTCTCTGTGACATCTGCAAATTCTAACCCAATTAACTTTTGCTGTAAAGAGACTAATATTATTCATAATTATGCACAATTAAAGGTATTCACAACCAATAAGTGATCAAGAACAAGCGATTTTGCCATATTATTTACTTTTAAATAAACATTTTTTAATAAATCTAAACCAAACCCTGGGTTTTGGAGGAGGTATGTTTACTCATAATTTGACAGTTTAATTCCTGCACACAGATGAACTCTTGTGACCTCTGATGGCAACTGGTTACACCAGAATTAATTTAGTGTTTTTAAAAGCAATGTGGGTCAGTACTTTTTTTTATCTACAAATATAAGTTCTGTAGATTCATGACATATAATTCCATTAAGGTCTACTTTGTTTCCAGGTTGTAGTATGACAAAATGTGGCAATGTGAATATTTAATGTACATGAAGGATAATTCCATTCTTAAAATTTCAAAGCAGACTAATTGCTATAGGTGTCATAATGAAAACTAACCAAATGTGCCATAATCGTAGTGACTACAGTAGTTGTGTTTTGTGGCAACTCACGGTTGTCATAGATGGGATTAGAGATGATAGGTGGCAGCGCAATGCTGAAGCTTCCAGTCTCATCTTGCAGAAAGACCTGAAAACATAGACGCACCACGTTCAGGTCGTATTCCTCCGTCTGCAAAAGCTGCTCCCGAGGAACTGCATATCCAAGCACACACACATGCAAACAGACGTTAGTATGCATCATTATTACACTATGTATTATCTCACCACAATAAATGCCAGCGGTGACATAGAGAGCATAAATGCACAACGGCAGATTCTCAGAGCGAGTACAACATTTACCAGCCTCAGTGCAGTCATGCAACAGGCAAAATCTAAAATCTAAAATCTATTCAAGTCATGCAACAGGCAAAATCTATTCAAAGCCTAATAATCTTGAATATCTCTGAGTGACGCCTCTCTCTACGTCATCCTGCTGCAAAAGCTACTTAGTGGTATCCCCGGGTAAGTCACTGACATATGCCCACGCAGACCGTGTAGACACTCACATCCTACACACAATATATACATATAAAGTGTTTCTCAGTGCGTGCACATTGAGCCCACTCATTCTCTCTTTCAGGAGAGTGTTCAGAGTGGACTCTCCCACCCACTGAGTGTGACGTGCGTCTGACAACCGAGGTGAGGTCACCACAAATGGAAATATCACAGAGAACCAAGAATCAAGAGAGCTCTGAGGACAGATGACGACTCTACAGTGAAGAGGCCGCTAACCTGACGTTCGGAGCTCTGCTTCTGCTCAAACCACAAGGCCTCAAAGAGGAAAAAAATTGAGAGGGAGAGGTGGATAGATATAGAAAGAACACAGAAGGAGAGGCAGATAGAAAAACGGCTTTGTAGACACACTGATATATGAGAGAAAGTAGGAGGGTGAGTGGGCGTAGCGTCAGAGGCAAAGTGTGAAAACGAGAAGGTGATGTGCATGCACAGTTTTTGCATATATGTATGTGTGTAAAGGGACGCACATCGATAAATGCACAAGTCTTGTGGGTGTTCACAGACCAAGCATTTGGGTGAATGTGGGCAGAAGGGAGGCTGAACTAGGAGACCTACACGACAGACCTACACTTTTCTCCAGCCACTGCTGTCTACACTATTTCACATCTCACTGGGCCTTTTTTTTTTTTTTTTTACCTCCATCTACATATATGTCATTCAAAAATTAAACAGAAATTAGACAGAAACTAATTTCAATCCATATAGTCACACAGCATGAGTCAAAAAAGGCCAATAACTAATAACAGCATCATTGCTGTCAGGCTCTCTCTTCTACACATGCTCAATCATCCAAACTAATATCAACACTCATTTTACTACAATGACGCAGCCAAGAGATGTGTTTCACGCACAATGTACTTCTGTTCTGTTTTTTACCCGATAAGATTTTGTTGCTTTTAGGAAGTAAAAGGCTATGAAATGTAATCACTTTAGGAAGCACCCTTCTTTCAGCAGAAGTGAGAGTTGTCTTCAAGTCAAAAGACATGTACAAGAGGAAGTAACGACTGTAGGACTGACCAGTCTTTTGATTTTACATTGTCCAAATGAGAGCGTCTGATGCACCTGTCGTGTACATAAAGGATTGTTTAAAAGTCCTGATTGCTGTTATGGGATTCTTTCTGTGTCAAATCCTTAGGCCTCATTGATGTCACAATAAGCCATGCTAGCAAAGCGATCCTAAAGAAGTCTTTGTGAAAATGTGCAATCTGATACATGAATTGACTCTCTGTAAAACAGGCTTATGGAGTACCCCATGTCCTGCACTTCTTTGTATTTTCCTTGCTCCCAACACACCTGATTCAACTACATGTTTTTTATTTAACAGCTCTTCCTGAGGGCGAAGAGGGTGTGATAGAGCAAGGTAAACAGGGGGCACTCCACAACCAGACCTGAGAACTTGTGCTCTATAGGGACAAACCCATGAGCATCATAATGATCCTACACATACATTTTTTAAGATTGTTCCATCAACGACGTGCTGACTGTGGCGATGCCCATGTATTCGTTAGTGTGCTTCTTTCAATTATTTTTACATCTTTTTCTGTGGATTGATAATACACCGAGTAACATAGCTTTACTTTCTGTTGATATTTTAGACAGCATTAATACAGTCCTTCATTCCTGTTCTCAACAAATTTCCCCATGTCTCATGCCATGTGACACTGCAGCCAATTGTGCAATGGCGTTACTGAAACGAGAAGTAGTTACTTGTTCTTTCCTGATACCACTGTTGCTTAAACACAACCAGTATAGCAGTAACTGAAAGGATGTAGTGATTGTCATATCCACTAACATACATGATCTGATTCCTTCTGATTTCAATGAATAATGTCCTGTTTAATAACAGAATAGAAGATTTCATAAATGCCATGACATCATTAGAATCTACAAGTATCTCACCACTGAAAGGGTTGAGGCCTCTGTTTACTCTTTGCAATATGGCATCCTTGACTTCTCTTCTCCTTACACATTGGATGCCCAGGTTCTGGAAGCTATGAAATAAAATCACGGTCAAACCAAGCCAATGAAATAGTCAATGCAGTTTGGTGTGTCATGAACAAGGATAGACATTAAGAGTAGTGGACAGTCATTATACATTTTGCATACCAGGGGAAGCCAATCTTTCTTAGAAACATTTTGGTATTTAACAAAAGATGGACAGACCTTCAGGGGAGAAGTGTTGCTATATGTGTATGGTAAGGTTTGGGGCAGTATGTGGACATAAGCCATTTTTATTTTGAATGTCCATAAAGAAGGGAAGATGTGTTGATCCAAAAACAAAAGTACTTACATGCAAACGTATATTCTAGAAGATAAGGTAATAAAAGTAATTCAGACTTCAAACTTACGCAATAACTCTGCGTTCAGGTCCGAATTCAGCTTCGTAATATCCATCCTTGCAGTCCTTTCCCACCAGGTCATGTGGGTGTGGTCTGTATGGCTCATTTTTGGTTACCAATGACACACGTACTTTTCCTCTTACACAGCTGTTCAGAATCTGATGACAAGGAGAAATCAATTAACAAATGTTGAACGGTGCTTAATAAATATGACCAAAAAATTGAGAATCTATACAAGATGAGTTGTATGCTGTATACCTGAATGCTTGGATAAGTTCTATTGTTGTCAGAACTTCTTTCTCCAGGTATACTTCCTGCTGAACGGCCTTCGCACTTATACCTGAAGCGCATGCCTCTTTGTTTGGGTTGTTCAAAGATCTGAACACAGGGCTCTCCCACTAATCGGAAAAAAAAATATTCAGAACTCAGTGAATGTGTGACTCCAGTAACCATTCTATATAAGTAACTTTAAAAGACAGATCCCCTTGTAAAGCAAAACAACCAGATCTGAGAGAAACCAGTATGCCACAAAGCAGGGAACATGATGCATTTAGTAGAATGCATTAGGTAGATTTTTACAGGTACTGAGAAATACTGCAAAACAGGCACCATCTAAACATCTGTACACCACAGTGTTTTTTTTCTCAGAAAAAAAAACCCACAGCTGACACCAAATTATTTCCCCCTCCCTACACCTGTCAGTATACACTGCTCACAAGCCCTTTCTCGTGTGCCAGTGGACCACAGTTTATGATTATGATTATCACAGACTGTATCACACAGATGTTCTGGCACAGCTGTGCATGGCATAAGACCCTTAGTTACTGCCTCTGTGTTTTCATGTAAATCATCTCTGTCTGTTTTTTTTTCCTTAAGCCAATTGTACAGTCTAGTATATCAACACCACACAGGGTAGCTGATGTCTGAATGTTGGATGCATTGCTGTAAAGCTCTCCATCTGGCACATGCAGAACGTGGTGTAGAGCAGCGAGTACACACAGTTGACCTCAGTCACATTCACCTGCTCTGCATGCAGCACACAGGGAGAGACCTACCTACCCTACAACCTCAACAAGCCAGCCATAGCTTTTTTTTTTTCTTTTTTTTTTTTTTTTTAAAGGAGGGAAGTAATAGGCAAACAAGCAGAAGGTTTAAGCAAAGGAGACATTCGACATTTTAGGAGCAGTTGTTAACTTACTGTTCAGTACAGCGAAATGAGCTGTGCAAGAAAAGACGAGAGAAAATCAGTACGGGGTAAGACACAAGCGCACAATTTGATCATGACTCTGCTAATGGGAACTTGAAGTCGAAAGCAGTTGACAGATGTTCCTCATTTTGATTTCCTTCTGCACATATGTCTGCCATGAATTTTCACTGATTTTTTTTTATTTTATTCTTTACAGATCTTTTTATATGGACCGACGTTACATTTTCAGTATCGTTTGTGATCTAAAACAATTCGCTTGAATATGATTTTTGTGAAAGCCATTCAGTTGTGAATGAATATTATTATTTCAATTTCAATAGCGACAAATCAGGTCAATTAGTTCATTTCAGTATCTATGATATGATGTAAAGCGTAACGGTAATTATTCTGATTAATCATTACTTATATAATAGAGATATGAAATCATTAAAAAATCTCGTACTTACCATCCATTTCTGTGGACACCCTGACAGCAGCTTATAGTGCGTGCGTCTCAACTCAAGTGAATGAAGTGACGAATGTATTCAGCAGTGACGTTTAAGTATAGAAGTGTCGTTCGCGAAAGAGTCGACTCAAGGAACCGACTTCTAGAAGAGCCGTTCTAAAGAACACGAGTCAATCATGAAATGTTCAGTGATCATTCATGGCCACTCTGCATTCAAATTCTCAGACACTGTCATGATATTATACCAGTGGCAGTATGTAAGGGCAAGCAAGTACTTCTCTGCTAAACCTAAACTCTATTGTTCAAATATATTTTTTTCCACAAATATTTATTACATCATTCCCAGTGGTCTATTATTTTTATTTCATAGCTTTCATTTTGATTACATTACTTCTGGTAGTGTATGTCTTTATCCAATCATGTTTCAGCCATCATGAGTTGCCAAAGCCAAAGAAATCTACCTTGAGGCCTCCGGAATCAACAGTGCGAGCACCCATAGCTTGCAACACATGACAATGAAACTGTTGCTTTAACCAATCAGATTTTGATTTGGCAACATCAGGGTCATCTAGCAGTCATACACTAATGTCTGTATTTTCATGTCCTTTGATTGGATGGTCAGAGAGCGCAGTAGTCAGCGTTTGCAAACTGCATCTGTAGCAAATTGCACAAGCTCAAATATATTCACGTGGATTTAATAGCTGTTTTTTCATTTCACAATGGCTGACAGAGGAGAAAATTTTGATTTGATCGTAGATACGCTTACAAGGACATTTAGAAGATGAACTTAAAAAAAAGCAGGACATTGTGAAGAAAGGTCGGTTTTAACAGCTCAAAACTGTTAAGCTTTTTAAAGAATAGTTTTTTTATGTTTTCTTCCCGGTAGAATTTGCACTTACAACCCACAATTTGCCTTTATTTAAATCCTCAGGAAAATTGTGATTTTGTGTTTGTGTTTGAGGAACTGTCATTTCATGAGGTTATTATTGGTGTTTCTGCTGGCGATGAGGTATGCAGGCTGTGTAGCTGTGGCTGCAGTTAAAGTGTATCTATTGTGTTTCTTGTTTTAGTAGACATTCATTCTCACTGCAAGACATACCTGTCTGTAATGCAGCCCGCTGTTATACTGGTTTTCTGAATAATATTGATGGTTTCTATTTGGCCATGGTGTTATAATGATGGTATTAAGAGGTGGATTGATTTAAGTAGAACACCTCCAAAGGCCTATGCGTAAAATGCCTGGACCACCACTAGATTATGTACAACCCAAAGCACCATTCTTAAAACTAATTTAAAATACTATTAGTTGCTACAATTTAGAGATGCAAGAGCCAGTCCTTGTAGAAAACTAATGTGTAGCTGTGCTCTCTGTAGGGTGGTCAGTCTGCACTGCTGCTAGTGTGTAGTGTAAGTGTGATGTATTGGGAAGGCAAATATCAAACAGATATGAAAGACAGTTCATAACAGTTGTGAATTTTGTTTAATTTTAGTTTAGCGCAGACACAATAGCATAGCAATACGCCATAGTCTGTCAATAAATCAATGCAAGTATGGAATACAATATATATATTTTTTTGCATTAAGTAAATTGTCTTATAACACACAATACAATTGAATAAAAAATACATTAGATTACCACAAAGAACAATACATTTACTAGAACTGGAAAGAACCAAAGGAATCGGTTCTTTTTGTTGGGCTGAACCAAGTGCATTGACTCTATTTAAAAAAAGAACACTGCAATAACGTCGTTTTGGGAATTCCCCAGCTTAAAGCACCGCCCTTTTATCCAAAACCAATCAGAATAAAGTATAGTCCAAAATAACACGCCTACTGATCACACCTCTACTTTACAGACGCTTAACTGTGTTGGACTCCTGAAATTTAAGGAAAACATCACTACAAAGGATCATAAGTGGCGAATCAATAACCTGTCCCAAAAGCAAGTGGAAAATAAACTCGGACACAAATCACTTCATTAAAAAAAAAAA
This sequence comes from Silurus aristotelis, assembly GCF_946808225.1. NCBI lineage: Eukaryota > Metazoa > Chordata > Actinopteri > Siluriformes > Siluridae > Silurus > Silurus aristotelis. Next base: position 21,483,834 of record NC_139577.1, on the reverse strand, counting down.
AAAGAGAGAAAGAGGCTAACTGATTTGGAAATTTATAATGACAAAATTAATCCAAACTAGTATATTTCAGCCTATCAGGTTTATTAGCCATGAGACTCTCTAAATGTATGCACTGAAACGTAAAATGATGTAAACATTATGCAAAATCTAAAAAGGAATGATGTCGTTGGACCGCTTCTTCGTCATCTTGAAGGGTATTCCCCCTAAAACGTCATTCGCCTACTCGGAGAAATGGGAATCTCCCAGAAAAACGAGAACAAGGAAGTTAATTCAGACAATAGAAAAATAAACAGAAAGGGATTCGCTGACACATTAAAACTAAATGAACACAGCAATAAACACAGTGTATTACTATATATACATTTTTTGCCGAAGGGAAGTAATTGACCTAAATATGCTTAGTCTACAATGTCAGACTACAGTATTGATCAGCAAGTCACACTATTGAGCAAGCAGAGGTACGGTTATGAGACGGGGATATTGGATTCAATTGGTGAATTTATTATACAAATCAATTTGATTCATATTATTGCTAAGCCATTTTAAAAATGAAACCTTTGATTCAGGCGTAAACTTCAGCTACGGCAAAAGTATACACATTATATCTGATACAAACTCGCCAGTGCATTCGCTACTCAACCTTCTTTTTGACCGAAAAAGAAAACTACTTCTGGGTAACTTTGAAAGACAAATTGCCAGAAACAGAGGCATCACACGCCTCCAAAGCTTATCTGAATTAACAACCAGCAGTAAATGGTACAAATCATAAAGAGATACTAATTGAAACTAATCAGACGAGCCCATTCTAGGCAAAAGTATAATGAGGAAATGGACACAGCCAAACAGCAGTCAACAATGTCGTACACAGTTTTTGCTGTTTGTGCAACATGCATGGCTTACTTCCGAAATGGCCGACAAAAGGGAGCAAGACAGGAGGATTCCAGCAAACTTCCTATGAGGAAATGAATGTGTGTGCAGCACAATGGAAATTACAGAGAATATTAACATACATGTGCAGTGAAGACATTAGACGTTATGGGGTTTTGTAACTTTTTATGGTCTCAGTTTCAATGAGGCATAATACATTATATACAAAAATACGTATTGAAATAGAACTTTTGCCCTACCAAAGGGAAAAAAAAAAAAAAAGGACGTGTGTATATATAGTTTGTATTTTCCACAAAAACAAATGAAACACAAAACGTTGAACCTGTTTGTGGAAATAAGGTTTTAAGAAATCTCAATCTGCAATGCCTGCAATATAAAAGTTACTGGTACAAATAAGCAAATAAATAAGGTGAAGGAAACCCCAAATGAGTAGCAAGCCTCGTTTTTAATACTTTTTTTTTTTTTTAAACTGTACATCTGTGGGGAGAGCAGAGGTTTGTGGAAAGAAAAAAAAAAGGAAAAAGAAGGGGGGGGGGGGGGTGAAAAAGCATTGAGAAACATTCTCCATTTGTCTCTTTTTGCTGAAAGTAATATGCTGCTGCCAACGAAACCTCCATGGGAGGCGCAGGGGTAGAGCCCCAAAGTCAGGGAATAAATCTCTCATACACACACATCGCTCATACTGCAATAATATAATTTTCAACAAAACACAAACCTAACATGGCCTGCTCTGTCCAGCCTGGCCTTACAGACAATATCCAACCTCAGCCTTTACACTGTGTAGCAGGTTGAGTAAATACATAAGTGCTAGGTCAGTGGATTTATCAGTAAATAGATCTAATTTTGGATAAAGCAGGCCCACTTAAGTACCACTCAGCCTTAATAAACATCCTGATCTACACACTTTTCGAATTCATGGCAATCATAGCAAAAGACTGGAAACTGGGGCAGTGGTTAAGGTAGGGGGAAGGGGAGGAGAGAGGGGAGAAAAAAAAAAAAAAAAAAGGTGAGAGGGTAAGGGGGACTCTTACACAAACTTTTTTTTTTTTTTTTTTTTTAACTTTTTTGTTAGTAAAAACTACAATAGAATGGTATAGAAAGATTAACAATGACTAAAGACATTATATACAAACTACATCTACTGTACAATATACATTTCAAAACACGCTCAGTTAGGTGCCCACTTAGCAAGTATTTGACACATTGAGGCAGTATACATATAATAATAATAAAAAACAAAAAAAAACAAACAAACATGGTCTAATACTTTATACTGATAATGTTTTACAATGTCTCAAGGAAGATCAGATGAGCACCTGTGGTAGCCTGAAATTAAAAGCATTAATGCTGTCCACAGTTTCTGGCTCTCTCAAGTAGCCTCCAGGTATACAATCTGAATGATGGTAAATTAAGATGAAAAGGAAAAAAATAAATCCTGGAATGGCTGCCACATTAACCATTACCTACGGAGAGTTCACTGCTATCGGTTAAGGGTGAGTCTGATTGAGTTCTTAATGACACGCAAATTGCTTGTAGGTACTGGAGAGGATGCGTCTGGCAGTTCTTTACTGGGTAGCCTCTGTAAAGACAAGCATACACGTTATACAATCAACTTTATTATCCAATGTGTGACAGGGATCCTGACATGCCAAATACCTGTGTCCTTGATGTATCGATAGTGGGAATGGGCATAGGCTTTGTAATTGAATGAACCTCCTGTTCAGAAAAGATTTTAAGGAAGAGATAAGACTTCGAGATTTGATTTACATAAAATACTTAGACATACTTTTTTCCCCTTGTTTTTAAGTACATGCACAAATCAGTAAAGGTTCACCATAACTTATCAAATAAAACTGTGTATAGGACAGTAACCTGATAAGCTACACTTACCGATGCTGGGTCATCTACTGTTTCCTGGCCATTAGGGGAAGGTGGGTATGGTTCTTTAAAGTTATAATCATCAGCAAACACTTGCTGTAAAAAGAAAAAAACAAAAAAGATAAACTACCAATTAAAATCGCATAAAATTAAATATGGATATTTTAGTCATTAGGTTGTGAGGAATAACCAAGGAGATAAAAAGTAAATATGGAAATTCAAGTGAATGTGTCAGAACACCTACTGCAAACTTAAAAAAAAAGACCATGGATCCAAAAATATACCCAGTAAACAATTTACAGCATACAAAAGTTTGGATAAACATGAGCAACTTACCGGCTCTGTGTCTTTTAGTTTCTTGTGTGGCTCCTCCAGTGAAGGGGAGTGGGGTCTCTTAGGTGCAGCTCCATTCAGTCCGTTAGTCAGGTCAGACGAACTGGTGTTGGGCGGGCTCATACGAGGCATCACATTTCTTCCCACCACAGTGGGAATGGTGCTCCCTGCAACGGGCACTGTGTGCTTGGCCACCTGTGCGACTGATGTCTCTGAGGTAAGAAAGGGGTAATTACTTGGCAAGACCATACATACTGAATATGACCCCCAATCGAAGTGAGGATAAAAATTATTTCTTTATGGGCTAAACAATAAGTACATTTATTCATTCTGTTCCATAAATAAAAGGAAAATATGGATACAAGAAACTTACTTGTTCCAATGACTGGAATGGACATTCCTGGCTCATTCTTTGGAGGAGACACCTCCGCAGATGGAGAGCTATCCACAAACATGGGAACTGAAGGCTTGGATGGAGTACTGCTATTTAAAAGAGCAGACAAGAATAGTCAGAGAAAAGGTCAAGACAGGAAAACCGAAGGACACAAAAATTCAGAGTAACAATGCTTAATATAAAGACAAAACCACCTTTGCTTAAAATTACCTGTCATCAGGTGTGGAGGCTGACTTCAAACTTTTACTAATTGGGGTCGGAGAGCTGAACGGGGTGCCTGTATCTGTGTCTCTGGAACTGTCCAGCTGACTTCCATCCAGTGAACAGCGTTTAGACCCACCACCATTTGAACTGCGATTAAGATCTCCCAAGCTCTGAAAATTTGTTAAAAATCACATAACTTAGTGTGAATTGTACAACACGAAGTCATTATGAATTGTAATAATTGTCACGCTCATTTTCAGAGAACGCCTACCTTCTTCTTGCCTCTGTGCACAAGTTCCGCAGGCAGGTATTGATGTAGCTGCTTCTTCTTGACATGCGTGGCTTCGATAGTCATTCCGTCCTTTAACATGTTAATGTTACTGGCTTGCCTGTAGACTGCAAAAAAAAGCAGAGGTCAGCCAAACCAATCCTTTTAACAACTTTATCCAAACGATGTAAACTACAATGAATATATATACACAGCAAAAACGAAAGAATTACCAGTGTCTGTAAAGGACTGGATGTCGTAGGTCAGATCAATGTTCACACAGTCTGCATTCTCCAACTTTTTGAAAATTAATCCAATGAACCACATCGAAACAAAGTCATTACTGTAAAAACAAGTTGACAGTAAAGCCTTACAAGCAAGCATATGATATGGTTAATATATCTAATGCTTTGTGCCTTTTCTACACAAGTGGAGACCACAAGCATTTTCATTTGGTGTCACCCCCCCATATAAAGATACTCACTCATTGCGACTCTCCTTCGACCAGGGAAAAGACTGTGGATTCACATGAGCAAGTGTGATGTATTCATTTCGCTCCAAATTGCCAACCAGAACTCTAATCTTTGACTCCACCAGCCCAACCCTAAAGAAAGCAGATTTACACAATTGTCCACTAAGTGTTAGTCTCTTCTGACTGTGGATGGGTAAACAGCTAAAAGTTTTTTTTTTTTTTTTAAATCCTCATAACAGCAGAAACAAAAAAAATTAAAACACAATTACAGCCACAAGCTGTATATAAAACACATACCAAACCATTAATTTAGCATTGCAAAATGCTTCAAGTTGCTTAAAATAACCCTCTTTCGTAGAAGTTTTTAAAATTGATTCTTAAATGCAGTACAAATATTTAAAAAAAATAACTCAATCTGAATTGCACAAGGACCAATGTCAAAATGAAATGACATAACTTAATTAAAACTATAATAACAGTCGAAAAACATTACCATTCGAGGTGGTTCTCTTCAGTTGAGGCGCTGGCAGTGAGCACAATATAATGTCTAATAACACAAATGAGTAATGAGATTGCAGTATCCATCAGTATTAGAATATCCTTATATTAGCTGTACTTTTTATACATACTTGTACTTTTGAAAAAAGTTTGGTGGCTCGAACAACTTGGACCATTCAGCCTTCCCCAGTAGGATTTCATCTGTAACTGTAAGGCCTAAGAAAAGAAAACAAATGTAAATATCTGGTAAATAAGATTTATAGAGCCATAGAATCATTTTAAAATTCTAAGTATAATAATGCAATCAAGTCACCATAATTATGAGCTAGTAAATTTGTTTTTCCAGTTGTTCTGGAGGAAAATGTCATTTGCTTAAAAACAAACCATATTTGAACTCTTCGCTCATGATGGTGCGGGTGGAGGTGGACACGTTGTAGGTAGAGTTTTGCTGGGGATATGCAGGTGTGATAATTGGCATCAAATGGTACCTGTCTGATGGGTTAACCTAATGGCAGAACAGGTAATAATCTGAGAGGGTGGAATATGAAATGTGTTCAAGTTTCCATTCTTAGTCTCTGCATGTCCTTGTTTATCAAAAACACACTTACCCGCGGGTCCCAGACCGGCAGATTCAAGTTACTGTCTTCAGGTTGCTTTAAAAGGACAGGATTTGGCCACTCCCTTATGAGCAAAAAAATTATTATTTTAAATAAACGTCCAGTATCCTCCTTTACATAAATTATACAACAAACCATGGATAAAATGACCACAATCTTTCACCATTTCTAGGTAAACAAATATTCAAATGACCTTCACTTATGATACTAGTTTTACAATTCAGGAAAAATAAATTTGATGAAGAATCATTATGACTGAAAAGATGCCTAACCTTCTCTATAAAATCAAATGTATTAAAAAACAAAAACAAAAAACATTTTGTCTGCATGAAAGCCAAATACATCCAAAATTACGTTGAACATAACATAAACGAGGCATGTGACGCATTGTTTACACTTAAACTCCATACTTCGATTTATGAATAAATAAAAGGAATTCTAAATGTGTTGTTCCCAGGAACAATAAATTGAACGACTGGTGTTGATTGAGAGCTACGTGTGTACATACAGCATTTGAAACAAATGAGCTTCTTGGCTCAGATTTTTACCATTTGGAAAAGACAAGGAAGAATTTGTGCACAAGTGTGGCAGCCACAGCATTTGGGTAAAGCTGACAGGTTCTGGCCACCAGCATGGCCCATGACACCCCACCCAGGAAACCAAGCATATTGGAGTAAATTCCTCGACCTGGCAAGAATTAAAAAAGTAAGAATTAAAACTAAACAAGGTGATAATTTAAATTATGTTGTGCAGCAAACAGTTCATGGATAATAAAAACATACTCAATTTATGAAAATAAATATACAATCTCACTCCTGAAATTGCAAGCAACAAAAAGTTTTCATAGATTCAAGTAGCCGGGAAACTTTACACAAGTAGTGTTCTGACGCCCCCAAGTGGATATTAACAGAATTGTTGCAGAAAATGTTTTTTGACTGGCAAAGTACAGGGCAGATAGTATGGCATGCATATCAAAATATATATGCGTTAAAAACCTCTGTTCCTCTGTCAGAGATATTTAGTGGGATATATAATGTGACAAGCAAGACCAAATACAACTCTAAAGTCTGGGAGAAAAAAAAAAAAAAAAAAGAATTGGTAAATGAACAAACCCGAACAATTAATACTTACGCTTAGCCCACAGTTTGATGGCCCGCAGAGTAAGTCTAAAGTTCTCTTTGTTGGGCACCAAATACAGGATTTCATCAGTGACGCGACAACCTGCAGCACATGGCATTCAGTGAAAAGGCAAAAGGACAACTAAATAGACAAGGTTAAGAATGCTGAAAGGACAAAGTATTACCGTTTAAACTGCGAATACATCTAATATCCAGGTTTCTGAGCAAAGAATCGCCTCTAAGGTCCAGGTTATCTGGGATAGACTGCAGGGCAAGTCTGGCAAAAAGAAGATCAATCTGTGAAAGGAGAGGTAATGGTTAAAAAGTGAGAATATTTTTTACATTTTTACAAAGTTGAAAATATCCTCATTTACCTCAATGCCATCAAACTTGAATTTGATCACTGGTACAAATGCATCTTCTACAGCCTAAAATAGAAATATATAAATAAATAAAACAGACCAAGTTGCAAATGGAGAAATTATGTGCAGTCAAATAAATAAAGACAGCATAAAGAGGAGTCTTCACCCGTAAGTCCTTGATCTCATCATGCTGTTTCAGTTTTTCAAAAAACGATGTGAAAAAATCACTCCTTTCAACATGTCGAGGTGCCACACACAAGGCATCAATATCAGCACCTGCATAAAACATTTGCACAGATTTAAATAGAATTAATTTCTGCCTTAAAAGTAAAAAACCTGAAAAAGATGCTTTTTATGTCACTAATCAACAAATCAAGGGTACCTTTTGTGTGCACTCCCAGTCTATAGGACCCAAAGGTAAAGATTTTGCCCCCAACATTTGCTACAGCTGAAGGTGGCAGATTCTGAAACAGGAAATCTCCTTTAAATGTACTCTCTAATTCAGTGACAAACACATGATGAAAGATAGGCAGGCAAGGTTTACCTTTGATTCACTGATATCTGCAATCCACTCTTTAACAAACGAATTCAGTTTACCAAGAACTGCAAGCCTGTAACAATTTAAAACAAATTTATTTTGTTTACAATATAAACAGATCAGAACACTGTAAATGCAACACCAACTGTGTACTTGGTTGGAACATTTCATTTTCTAACCCTAAGATTTCTATTATATGTTAATGAAACATGGTTCTCCGTCAAAGATTTATGTCCTCAGTTAAATGAATGAGAAAATGGAGCTAATCATCTTATACATAGAAGGACCATTTTCACAATACAAAAACACAATGGGGTGTTTTAATAGCCAGACGTGTGGATCATTTACAGTGCCTTGCGAAAGTATTCGGCCCCCTTGAACTTTGCGACCTTTTGCCACATTTCAGGCTTCAAACAAAGATATGAAACTAATTTTTTGTGAAGAATCAACAACAAGTGGGACACAATCATGAAGTGGAACGAAATTTATTGGATATTTCAAACTTTTTGAACAAATAAAAAACTGAAAAATTGGGCATGCAAAATTATTCAGCCCCTTTACTTTCAGTGCAGCAAACTCTCTCCAGAAGTTCAGTGAGGATCTCTAAATGATCCAATGTTGACCTAAATGACTAATGATGATAAATAGAATCCACCTGTGTGTAATCAAGTCTTCGTATAAATGCACCTGCACTGTGATAGTCTCAGAGGTCCGTTTAAAGCGCAGAGAGCATCATGAAGAACAAGGAACACACCAGGCAGGTCTGAGATACTGTTGTGGAGAAGTTTAAAGCCGGATTTGGATACAAAAATATTTCCCAAGCAGCACTGTGCAAGCGATAATTTTGAAATGGAAGGAGTATCAGACCACTGCAAATCTACCAAGACCTGGCCGTCCCTCTAAACTTTCAGCTCATACAAGGAGAAGACTGATCAGAGATGCAGCCAAGCGGCCCATGATCACTCTGGATGAACTGCAGAGATCTACAGCTGAGGTGGGAGACTCTGTCCATAGGACAACAATCAGTCGGTCACTTTTTGGCAACAATGCAAAACGTTATGTTTGGCATAAAAGCAACATAGCTCATCACCCTGAACACACCATCCCCACTGTCAAACATGGTGGTGGCAGCATCAGGTTTGGGGCTGCTTTTCTTCAGCAGGGACAGGGAAGATGGTTAAAATTGATGGGAAGATGGATGGAGCCAAATACAGGACCATTCTGGAAGAAAACCTGATGAAGTCTGCAAAAGACCTGAGACTGGGACGGAGATTTGTCTTCCAACAAGACAATGATCCAAAACATAAAGCAACCACAAGCGACTTACAGCTGTAATCGTAGCAAAAGGTGGCGCTACAAAGTATTAATTTAAGGGGGGTGAATAATTTTGCACGCCCAATTTTTCAGTTTTTTATTTGTTAAAAAGGTTTGAAATATCCAATAAATTTCGTTCCACTTCATGATTGTGTCCCACTTGTTGTTGATTCTTCACAAAAATTACAGTTTCATATCTTTATGTTTGAAGCCTGAAATGTGGCAAAAGGTCACAAAGTTCAAGGGGGCCGAATACTTTCGCAAGGCACTGTATGTGCTTGTTTTGAGACTTGGAGCATCAGCAAAAATGTTTAGCAATTAAATTTTTTTTATAATTTTTATTTATATCCGAGTAAAGAAAGGATGTTGTGAATAAATTTATTGCGTCAAATGTTTAATATTTATTTATTTATATTTCTAATAAATGGTCAAACAAATGCACGCTGCACTAATCTCTCGCTGATGAAATGGGTGCTGTTAATAATCTGCATTAATGCGGGATTAACACATTAATTTTGACAGCCCTAATTACAACAGATCTTGTTTAAAAGCCTACATAAAATCAGTAAAAACATTTTATTTACTATAAGCAACTTTTTTTTTTTTTTTTTTTACATGCAACTGGAAAAACTTAAATGTGGGGGGAAAAAAGCTTGCCATAAATGAGTATTTATTCTGATAGATACAGCAGCATTGGTGATCTGGCTAAATCATTATTTTAGATGACTAGTCAGATTATTTGAAAGTGATTGTTGATTTCCTATTATGAATAAGTGAATAATATTTGTTGTCACCATGGTGATCTCACTCACCTGTGATTAAGCTCATCTTCATCCTCGAACACTCCAAAAGGTTTCATAGCCTCCATGAGTTTCTGAGTGTACATGTGGTCAATATCCCGGGGAAAGGCCAGGCTGATTGAGGATGTGATGCCATAGTGTTTCTGAGGCTGCTGCCCACCAAGCATATTATTTCCCGAACTTTTTAGATGGGAAAAGATAAATTGAAACAAAAAAGAAAATGTACAACTGAAGGACAGAAATCATCAGGATTGAAGATATTTTCATAGCACATGATATTTACAGGTTATTTATTTAGCCAGTTTCTGCAATTCAAAGTTCTGTTTCCCTTTTAAAAGTTCATTAGAAGTAACAATTTAATAAATAAACAATAAGAAAATGGCTTTAAATAAATTCCAATGAGCTACTTGGTGCTGCTGGTTACAATTAGCTGGCATTACAGAAATGCTGAAAATGCTTACAATAATTCTGGAAGAGTTCTGGCTCAGGTCTGATGTTAACAAATTATCTTGACATCAGACTTTACATTAGCAGCACTACACACAAGACTGGACAATGAATCGCCAATTTCTAAAAAAACAAAAAACAAACAAACAAACAAAAAAACCCTAACAATTTTTAATTTTTATTGCAATTACAGTTCTGGTGCCACTGTTGAATGGATTTTGCAACTCCCTCTCCCTGAACTCCCATAAACAATACCACAGTAACAGTTTCTCAAGGTAGAGGACAAGAACCACACAGAGAACCCTATTGCTGTATAATCCTCCATTGTTACAAGTGTTGAACATTGTTACCACTGCTGTCTATCCTAGCTTGTTTGTATGTTCATCATACACAAAGGCCAAATGCTCAGAAGAACATGGCATTGGCATCCAAACTTAAACAAAACAACTGTCTATTTTAAGCAGTGTGGTGATTTTCCTCAGTCTCTCTCTCTCTCTCTCAACTTAAGTGAATCTCAAAGATAAGAAAATAAATAAATTGGGGTCTTTTTCTCCAAATAGACTTGATCAATGTCCCGCTAGACATACATGTAAATGAGAGACATGTAAAAACATTAAGTATTCTAGAGTTTTGAAGTAGGTCAGTAATAATACGAATACAAGATTAAACCGTATTTGTGATAAAATGCTTGTCAGACGGACGATTTTCAAGATTAAAGTGGCATCCTTTAATCACCTTAAACTAAGAAGTGCTCATTACACTCAATAATGGTTATATATGTTTATCAGCAATGGATTCATAGTGCACTTGTTGAATGTTGACTCAAATAAAAATAATAAAAATAAAACAACAAGAACAAGTGAATTGCAGGGCACTCTCATTAACAACTCAAATGGCTATGGCACTTATGACACTGAATCGAATATGATGCACCAAGAGCACCAGTCTATCAAAATAACATCCCTATAATAATCGCACACCCCATTAGGTAAATACACTTCCGGCTAACGATTTCGCTTTGAGTTCGGGGAATAATAATGCTAGTCTAAGTCAATAGCTAATGAATGGTCGCTCGCTGGGCCACCAAGTTGGTGTGAGTGCGTTTGAGATAAAACTGTCCTCGCTAAAACGCGGACACATAAGCCACTACGATGCAGTTCATTGATCAACGACCAGGTGCAAAACACGACTGAACCTGGTGGAGAATTGGGTTACGTTGGTCCGCTAGCTCTCCAGACACCGTATTGCTGCTCCTGGACTGCTAACCTCAACTGCTCTCTTCAAGCTACCGAATTTAGCGCGCCGTTTGGTAAACAAATCAACACGAGCTCATCTGAGCACAAGTTCAACAGGACTAATGCCATTCCACATATTATGCTCAATCAATTCTATTTCCCCTGCTTAGAGAATTTACCACGAAAACGCCATTTTCTACTAAAGGACGTTTTCGTTGTTGATGATCTACCTGCTAAACACGCTAGCAAATATGCTAGCTTGCTCCCTATCTTACCCACGACTATTACAACACCCAGAGAGTAATGCACAACAAAAAACCAACTGCTGCAAGATTCGGACTTACGCTGACATTTCTTTCATGACCCTTCGTAGAAAATACAATATATGTATATTTTTAAATCAAACTTGAAGAAACCATAAACTCAGCTAACAGCAGCCCCGTCTCTTTTTATAACAATAGTTGGACTCCAATATGGCGCCCACCGGCCAACGGTATCCCGACAGGCTTTGCGCAAGCACCAAGTCCTCTTTACTCTGCTGCACCGGAAACGCCTTGGAGTCAGACGATACCACGGTCACGTGATTGTAGAGAAGGATTAGGGCGAGTTGGACAGATGTGCTTGATTTGTGTACATATATGAACCTCATGCTTCATACCACATGTCTTACTTGGACACACCTAAATCTAAAAAAAGGGCAAAAACTATTGGATATATAGTATAATATATATATTTTTTTGCTTTTGTAGTTACACAAGAACAATTGCTTACAGTGCCTACTCTTTCGCTGCATTGCGCTATTTAACTTCAGAAAAATAATATTATTCCGACAATTCCATCAACCCGCAATATTAGTATTAACAGAAACAGAGAAAAACAATCAAACAAACAAGGTGAAAGACCATGAAACATATTCTAAAGGCAACGATTTCACTACATTTCTCTTCTGTCATCTACACATGTCTACTGTTTATTCAAGTTGCAATGTTCCTGTCCCTCCTGCTGTGTTGTTGTTTTTTTGGTCTAATTTTTAAATGGCAATAAAATAAAATGCTGTACCAGGTTTAGTGTGAAATAGAAAATGTGATACTTCAAAATTGTGCCAAAATTACAAAGAACCTTTATGTCCGAAATGGAATCTTTTTAAAAAACAAACAAACAAACAAACAAAGAAAACGTGCCATTCATTCATCTTAGAAACACTGAATGTGACCCTTAGAATAGACATGGTCTGTTGCAGTCACATGTTCACCCACTCACACCTAAGGTAAATATTATACTTTCCTGTTGCTTTGCAACCATGTCCCATTTAGAAATGACTGAGTAAAAACTTTGATTTTGTAAAATTAATCTTAATGACATCTTGACACTAATTCAGTTTTCTTCGTTCCATCCTTTCCTATAAGAAAGCGATACAATTTTTCTGATTTTCTAGAATATGTTGGACAATACATTTTGCAGAGCTGCAACGGAAAGATCACAAGATCGTCATGGCCTTTTAAATGTGTAAGGAATCAAGTTAACTGGAACAGGGGAAGGGGAGCTCAGTAATTAATATGTAGGATTTCTGATCAGAGAGTTGTGAGTTCAGATCCCACCACCACTAAACTGTCACTGCTGGGCCTCTTGAGCCCTTAGCCCTGATGAATGTGAATCAGATAATTGTAAGTCTCTTTAGAAAAGGGTGTCTGCCAAATGTCATAAATGTATGGATGCCTTTATGAAGTCATTTAGCTACAAAACTGACAATAAAACTTGATAAAAATAAATATATTTTGCTTACAAATGTGGTCTACAAAATAAAACACAACACCATTGTTTTATGTGAAGAGATTTTTAATGGAAGAGTAAATCACTCACTTACTGTATGAAAATAGTTAAGGTGAAATTAGAAGTTTATTAGGAGCAAATTCATGTTGTACTATAGATGCTTTCAACATTCAAAAGGAGCAGATTTATTGTGTTTGATATGATCAGTAAGCTCTGACTCAGACATGCATATAACCATCATGTACTTTATTGTATCTAGTATTTAATTTAAGACAGTTCAAGATCACCTCCCATTAATTGTGGACAGCAATGAAGTAAATGTAATTTGTTTCTGCACTTAAGTAGCTTTTTCATGTATCTTTACTGAAGTATTTTCATTTGGGGAGACTTTTACTTTAACTTTACTTCATTTTAAAGTCAAATATCTTACACTTAAAGCGGAAAACATGTCCTTTCACATAATGTTCTCCTTAATGTTAGTCCTTGAGCATTCAATAGAACAAAACATGAGATTAAGATTTTTTAAAAGGCTGAATCATTGACATGGGGAAGTGGCGTGTAAGCTAAACCATAACAGATTGAGTAAACAGAAAGTCATCTTTTATCGTTAGCACAGAACAGTAAATGTGAATTGATCAATGGCAAATTCCTTATCTTTAAAGTTAACTGTAAAAGTCTTTATGCTTCCATGTTCTGTTACTGCAGAACAGATACTTTAAAGAATTTATTTTCTCACATTGCTATTTCTTGCGCACTTGGATCTCAGAATACTGTATTTTTGCAAAAACAAGGAAACTGACTTGGTTTAGCGCACGCACTGTGCATGTACAAACAGTAGAAGATAATAATGACATAGACAAAATAAAAAAACAACAACTCTTCCCCAACCTTCACACACACACACTGGGTCTGTACAGTAACTGTAGATGTACTACAGTGTCAGTAGAAGAATTAAACTTTGACATAAAATGTATGCATCTAGTCTTATATGGCTTGTTAATGACACTCAATGATGTGTAATGTCCTGTGAAATCACAGATGTCATAAACAAATCCATTAACAAGGGTCTATTTGATAAGAAATATGTGAATAGTCAAGGTAGACTATTCAAATCTGAAAACAGGAACTGAGGCACTGCAATGCCAATTCCCACAAACCAAAATCATTGCTATTTAGCCCCTCTAGTGGTCATCTGTGATTCTGCAGACGGCATACACTGAAATTAAGATTGTTGCACGGATTTCTTTTTTTTTTTCTTCCTTTTTTCTTTTTTTTTAAATGAAATATCTTGGTGAGCCCACTATCAATTTCTTGAAGACGCAAATAGTTTAGAAATTAATTCGATATTATGCAAAGCCATAAAAGTCACTGTGTGACTGATCTGTACAACCCGGACTCAACACACACTCGTGCTCACTTCGCACCCATGACTTCAGTACCACCCACATTACATCACCTCATTACCATAAACTTTTTAAATGCTTTATTTGCACTTTTCTGAACTGCTGCTATATTGCTCGTTTGCACAACATTTTTGTTTACATTTTGTACTGTTAAATCTTGTTCACTTTGTCTTGTCACAACAGGTTAACTTGCGGACCTGTTTTGTGTTTTGTCCTGCACTGTCCTGTGTTGTCTTTGCACTGTCTTGTGTTGTCTTTGCACTGTTTGTACCAGGTTGCACACATGCTCTTTATGTGGTGAGGACACTTACCAGTCCTTAGCCCTGTGTTTTCTGTTTCTGTGATTGTTGTGTATGTAGCATCAGGGTTATGGAGGAACGTTGTTTTATTTCCCTGTGTACTGTGTCAGCTATATATGGTTAAAATGACAAAAAAAGCTTCTTGACTTGAACTTCAAGGTGCAAAACGATCAACAATGTCAACGATGATGGTCGGTTAAAATGTGGGGCAGGACGACAGTTATACACGTACTTTTAATTAAGTTGATTTATTTTGCACGATTCTGTCAGTTTTGGTAATTTTACTTCCAGTAATTGTGCAATATTTCACCCCATTTAGCAATAAGCTTTAGAAAAGCAAAGCATTTACTATGATGTTTGTACAAAAGATTCTTCCCTACAGCATGCTCTGTTTGTATCAGACAGGAACAAGTTCAGTCAGTGCCTCAAGATTAAAATCCTGGTTCACACTTGTTTAAAAAAAAAAAAGCATGTTTAGTCAAGTTGTACATTATGTGTGTCTTATAGCATGGTGAACTAGCATGTTACATGAATCATATATATATATATATATATATATATATATATATATATATATATATATATATATATATATATATATATATATATATATATATATATATGTATATATATTATCTTCTTAAATACTGTTTGTTTTAAAATCCCTGGATGAACGTCTTACACTATATGTCTGATTCTTTTGGCAGATATGTTTCATTGTGTTGGTAAAGACAGAAGCTCTCTTGCCATCTCCTTAAAGACTTTGAGCAAAGGTGAGACATACACTTTGCTGAAGATAGAAAACCTGCTTATAAATAGTAAAGATTATCATATTTAACTAGACTTGTTAAGTTTTACCCATTTCAGTAATTACTGTTTAACAATACTGTCCAAACACAATGACGGGTGTGTCTTTGCATGACTCAAGAGCACAATGGCAGCTGTTGTATTGGTTAATGCAATTTAAATCATTGATGGCCTGAAATAATAAAACATGCCAGGAGATTCACAAATAAGTATTTTTTTTTTTTGGTTATGTCTAGAATATTAGGTGTGTCTCTTGTTTGATTATTACAAAAATGTAATCACTACATTTGATCAAACACAGTTCAGACTTACACTACTGTGCTTAGTGGCAGGTAGCATTTTCACTATGTTTGCAATACAACTTTATTGATTATTTGCCTAGACTGAACAATGCATCAAAGATATAGTATAATTTCAGATCATTGGCTCTGTATGTACACATTATTAATACTGAGAATACAAGCCTACAACAATATAATCATATTTAAAAATGCTTAATATAAATATTTTAATGCAGCATGCATAGGATATCACTATATAGACCATACTTTCCACAGAAGCATATTTATAAAAATGATGTCTTGCTTTGGCCCAGCATTTGTAGCATTTGCATTTTATTTCCCTACCAGTGAAATGTATACTTTGTCTACAATGTATTTTTCTTCTTTATATTGTTTAAACTTCCTATTTCCTTCCATTGTAGCTTTGCATCACAATACAGTCTTTTCAATGTTTACAATACCTGAACAGAAAAGTAGAAACTGTGTATAAGCATTATGTAATACCTTCAGATCAAAGGTATGCAGTCCAACAAACTCAAAGTTTCATCTATTCATCTATAGTATGGCATCAAATAAACTAAATGTATGTTACTAAGAGTACTTAGGTGTGCTGCATTTATCCTAAATTCAATGTTACAGAAGTCTTCTTATCACCCAGATTCAGGTAATTAATATTTTGAAGCTGCTGCTTCTTCTTTATTTTACCTTTCTGAATACTGCATTGGTATGGTCATCTTTTCATGGTTGACTCTTCTTCCTTTTTTCTTTCTTTTTTTTCCCTTCGAGAGTGATCTTGGCAAATTTCCTATTAATCCCATTACAAATTCCAGACATCTGAATGATTTAGACAGCTCCTGCACTGAATTTGGTATGATGCACTGAAATAGGTAGCTTGCTAATTATATGAAATGATGTAAGCTCACTGTTTGCTACACAAACCAAGGACTAACATTTGTATTGTTATGCAGTGTAGAAAATAGGCTTGCAAACTTACAACTTTAAATATAAAAAGTAACTGACTTGAGGAAATTTGTTTAATAAATGAATATTTAGAATGAAAAATTAAAATAAGAATGAAAAATTATGTGCTTATTAAAGCAATCATTTCATTTGGTTTATTATATGATTTAACCGAATAACAAAATAAAATGATATAAGAAACAGTTAAAATATAACGTGACAACATAGATGGAATCATTGGGTTACACTACACAGAATAATAGCAAGTTATTTTAAATATCAGGCTCACTAGCAAATGTTAATGTAAATGCTGTACTTTTTAATGTGCTAAAATAAAGAAGGTGTGCATTTTTACATAAAAAAAAATAGGATGACATCCTATTGATAGGAATGAAAAAATGGAAATGTGCCAGTTTTATTGTTTAATGTATTGTACTGCAGCAGGATTACAGTGCATACTGTACAGTTGGGGCTGTAAATATTTTCCTAGAATAACAGATAGACTCTTTTATAGCAAAAATTACATTAACCCCCACACACACTTTCTTACTTTTTTCTTTATTTTGAAGTTATTGTAAATTTTTTTTTTTTCTATTTACCTAATACTCATATATGTCTTAATGTTATTCATAAGCAGAATAAATATACAGTGTTTATTCTGACTATAACTATAAAAAGAAACTCGGGTCTGTCTAAAACAATTTACAGATATTTGGGTATATAGGATCATGTAAAGATGAAATATGCAACATTGTAAACAAAACAAACACTTAAAACTAGAGTTAACACAATACTATTTTTTATTTTCTGATACTCATAATGAAACATGCTGCTGACAGCAATTAGATACTGTTTTCTTTAAAAACTACTAAACCTTAACAAAAGAAAAAAAATTCCTGGTAATCATTTTCAGTTCCAAAAATTCAGTTCAGTTTTATTTGTACAGTATTATGCTATTAACAATGGACATTGTCACAAAGTAGCATTTCAGATACATAAACATCATAGATATACAATTTTAAATTTAGAAATGTGTCCCTAATAAGCAAGTCAGAGGTGAAGGTGGCAAGCCAAAACCTCTTTGAGACGATTGTCTAAAAGGAACCCATCCTCATCTGAGTGACGTTGGAGTGACACAGAAATGTGTACTGTGAAGTGCTAGAGCCAGATCTATAAATACTTTCTTTCTGTAACTCTGTTTTTATATATATATAGCTAACGTCTATAGCTAACGTCTCAAGAAAAAATTCTTATTTAGTTAACCAAAAATGTGAATTCGTCGAGCAGGGAAGCAGTGGTGTCTCAGGCATTAACTGGATTTCAGGCGGATGCAGTCACACTGTTGTCCGCATCGTCGAGACAGGCACAAGAAAGGTTGTTGTCTTTTGTTGACTGCAGGAGTTGTTTTGACATCGCCTGGCTGCAAGTTAATAAATGTTTCTAGCACAGCTGCACAAATATTGCAAATTCTTGCATCAGTGTTATCTATTGTTTCTACGAACTGTACCCATACTAATACAGAGACTCTGCTCTTCTAATTACATATACATTAGCCTGTGCAGCGCATCTGGTCTCGAAAGTCATACAAACGCCGCCAGATGAAGTTTAGCCACGTCAACTGACCAGAAACAAGTACGAGAGAGAGAGAGAGATAGAGCGAGAGATAGAGCGAGAGAGAGAGAGAGAGAGAGAGAGAGAGAGAGAGAGAGAGCGAGAGATAGAGCGAGAGATAGAGCGAGAGAGAGAGAGAGAGAGAGAGAGAGAGAGCGAGAGAGAGAGAGAGAGAGAGAGAGAGAGAGAGAGAGAGAGAGAGAGAAAGACAGGGAGACCGGGAGACAGAGAGAAACATATAGTACATGATCCCAGATCAGTCCGTCAAGGTGGTAATGATGCAATCTTGCTAGGCGAAGAAAGATAACTTGCAATAAAGAGTCATTTCCCGCACAGAATAATAGAAACATTATGGTTTTGTTTGTTTGTTTATTTAACTGGGTTTATTCTGTTATGTTACTGCACAACACTGCACCACATTTTTTAATGATTACGAGGTCATTTAGTTTGCGCATAAACATTATTGTATTTGATCGTAGCTTTCATTGGACAAAAGTACTAAAAGATAGAGCCCGACATGTTTTGGTACAAGAGTTTTTGTCCCTTTGTCGTTTTATTTTGATTGTTTATTTTGATTGTTTGATATATATATATATATATATATATATATATATATATATATATATATATATATATATATATATATATATATATATGCCATTTTATTGTAAATATGTGTTTTTCATACCGATGAAAAGGATAGTATAACAAAGTAGACAAGGTCAGTAGTGTTTCCCCCATATACTATATATATATATAAGCACGTGCGCGAGTTGTGTGTGTATACATGAAAAAGAGCAGTGAGTAGAGGTGTGTTTGTGTGTGCGTGTGCGTGTGCGTGTGCGTGTGTATATGTATGTATGTATGTATGTATGTATGTATGTATGTATGTATGTATGTATGTATGTATGTATGTATGAATGTATGTGTGTGTATGTATATATATATATATATATATATATATATATATATATATATATATATATATATATATATATATATATAGAGAGAGAGAGAGAGAGAGAGAGAGAGAGAGAGAGAGAGAGAGAGAGAGAGAGAGAGAGTGAGAGAGACATAAGAGTTGGTAAATTTGAGATAAAACGATAAAATACATTTAACATTAGTCTGACCGATCGGATCGAATAAAGAATATTAAATCATAAAATTATAAAATTCACTTCCCGTTTATTTACTTCCTGTATAAGCTTCATTGTGTATTACAAAAAAAAAATATTGGATAAATTAATCTTCATATACTTTTAGTCTGTATTAATGTGGCAAATGTTCTATCTAAGTTCGCATGCAGATCTTTTTAAAGGGTTTTTAGTTGGTTTTCGTTTATGTTCAATACATTTGTATACATGTACCTGATTGCTCAGGTTTAGACTAAACAGCGGAAGCGCTTTCCGATGTCGGAGTGGGATTGACGCTATCCATGGTGCTGAATCACTGACCGATCTCGCACAAAGTCCATTTTAGCATACTCTCGCCCAGAAATCATTTACAGGAAAATATTCAGAAAACAGTTAAAATATAGAAATGTTTAAAATAGTTGCTCTGAGTTAGAATAATAATTCAACTTAAATATGTGCAGACTTCCCCCCGTAGTTTTTAATTTTTAATTTTAATTCTTGGGCGCTATATATAGTGGTAGCACACATATGTGCGGGAAATGTTGTTGGAAGCCGTTTTAGTTGAATTTATTTATTTTATTTATTATGTTGTAATTCAGTCTAAAAATTACATTATTTTTGCGATGGTGCTAACAAACCATAAAACAACAGCATAATAATAATAATAATAATAATAATAATAATAATAATAATAATAATAATAATAATAATAATAGTCTGGTAGCAGATTAGGTAATCAAACTGTCTTTTTTGTTATAAACAGGACATTTAGGTCGAGTTTAAGAATTATTAGTTTACATGAAGTAAACTGTTATAGGGAATCTGTTTCCTCTTAGATGTACCGTAAATAGCTTGTACAAAGTGTTGTACTGTGTCAGCAGCTGCTAAAAATTTAAGTAAGTTACCGTAGCTGATTATAGGGTTTTTTTTTAATTCTCAGCTAGTATAAATGTTTTTATCCTCAGTGTATGCGACAGCTTTAACACTAGGATGTTATCGCTCCACGACTGTCAGTACTGTGAATGTGCTAAGGGGCTGCTGTGAATCCTAACACATTGTTACTTTACTATGGGCTGCGACCGAAGGGAGAAAAAAAAAACCCCTTGTCATAATATATTTAGACACTAGAGGGGGCTTGGATCATGGCCGATCGGTATTATAACACCACGTACCATTAAATCCGTTTCGGTTTTCCATCAGCCACTGCAATTTAAAGCACCATGTAAAATTACATTTAGTTCGTTGTCGTAAGGATTAGTTCTCATTTTACGGTTTATTACATTTCTGCGTGATTGCGATAACTATACTGATCTAGATCTCTTCTTCAATACTTATTCTAGTCATTGGGAAAGCATATGTCTAAATGACTGCTAAAATATTTAAACCCTGGATAACATTATAATATTATACCTGATTTTATCTGTACATAATCAGTCACTTTTTTGGTGTTAAATCTGAAACAGTTCCAAAGAAAATGAGGAACAAAAAACCCGCACAGTGGGCCTACAGACAAACACAAGAGTCCCAAGTGAACCATCTTGGCCTCCATATTCATCATCATAACTACCGTTTAGTGTAAAATTAACAACGACTTAACGATTGCAGCAAATAAACATGGGCATGTATAATCTTGTAGACATTGTTGAGTGCAAGACAAGTCTACAAGTGATGGACAAGTGTATGTGTGTATGAGAGTGTGTGAAAGAGAGAGAGAGAGAGAGAGAGAGAGAGAGAGAGAGCACATGTAAACGTTTAAATGCAAATAAAAACAAGGTGTTTTTTATTATTGTATATTTACACATGGAAGATTGTTCAAATTGAACTATAAGCCTCTTTATAATTTCTCTACTTTTGCCTTTAGCTCTCTGTCTTGCGGTTTTTGTCGCTCAGTTTCTCTTTCTGGGAGTGTTGTTTTTATTTTCAGCCTATACCTTTCTTATCTATCTGTCTCCGTGTCATTCATTCCGGATTGTTTTTAAATATATAACAACCAGTGCTCACTTATATTTTTTCCTCAGACCCATAATCCCTTTGATTATATCTAATACCTGCCAAAACCCAGATGGCATGCCCACACATCGCTCCCTGTGATAATGCCATAGTGGAATCTACCTATTAATATTAATTTTCAGTCTCCGCAAATGTCTGAACTGCTAAGGATTGAAGTTTCTTCAAAAAGCCATGGCATGACTTACTGGGGATTTTTAAAGATAATTTCCATCCCACTTCGTTTTCCCCACATTTGAAGAGAGAATCACATCCACTATTTTGGCTTAAGATTGTTAAAAGGTTTCCATTTTCTGCCCACAGTCTGAGACGAGCACTATATAGACTTTCACGTTTTCGTGATTTTCACGTCTCCCGTTTAACTCCCAGGATATTTGTAGGCCTTTATCTTAATACATATTCCGCTTAATTCTCAAGCGATTAAGAACAGAACTATTAAGGTATTTGTCACGGGTTTACAAGCTGCTAAAGGTAGGCCTAATCACCGTCTTCAGCACACGAAATAAAGATTGTGCCGTGTTCTGGAAAACCATCAAAGCCTCGTTGCTTGAAATGTGTCACTGGATCTGGTTAAATTCTCAGTCTGTCTTTAAATCTACTCCTGTGTTCAAGACCGAGTATAAACACACTGATACACCAGTGTATCGACGGAGTGCGTTTATCTATGCACGACATCTCTGATGTGAAAATGGCATCAGTTTGCATAAACTAATCATTCAGTCAGAGGAATTAAATGTACCTGTGCAGAGTGATTTTTAGCCACACCATATAAGAGGGATGAGTATATTTTGTCACAATGAACTCTAAATGGAGTTATTTAATTTATTTACTCACTCACTCACTCACTCACTCACTCACTCACTCACTCACTCAATCGATCAATCGATCAATCAATAAATCTTATATCATTGCTCAGTACCTATGTTTTTTACACACGAATCTACCTAAAGAGAAACGTAAACTTATTTAATCACTAAGCATTTTATAAACAGAGAAAAAACGATAGCATCACAATAATAATTATTATTACCGGTAGAAGTTGTAGCTTTCATAATAATAATAATAATAATAATAATAATAATAATAATAATAATAATAACAACAATGATAATAATAATAATAATAATAATAATAATAATAATAATAATAATATTTTTTATTATTGTTATAACTATGTGAAAAATCATAAGCTTATTTTAATTCTTACTATAGACTACAACCTCATTTTTCGTATGATACCAATTTTTTTATATATTAAAAAAGTATCTCATCATATATCTGCTAATAAATGCAGGCTATCATATCACATACCTCATTAGGCTCCTCCCCTCGTTAAAGTTAGGTTAGTTAATTTGATAGCAGGATGAGCTGGGCCGACTTTTATGCCTAATTTACAATCAGTAACAGCACATTTGATTGCTGATACACATCTGTGG
This sequence comes from Silurus aristotelis, assembly GCF_946808225.1. Lineage (NCBI taxonomy): Eukaryota > Metazoa > Chordata > Actinopteri > Siluriformes > Siluridae > Silurus > Silurus aristotelis. The sequence continues at coordinate 21,460,761 of NC_139577.1, read as the reverse complement.
AGTGTGATCAAACTTACGAATTGGATGATCATGCATTTATTGATAATATAGCGAGTTGGTTCAGGATGTGTCGCCATTTCTGACGACAAATCTTGCTCCGTTTTATAAACGTGAAAACTTGGTTTCTGGTGCATATTTATCTATTTATTTTTTCGGTATTTTTTTTAACTGCGTAGTGAAATTGTGAAGGCCTGAGATATGGTGCACATTCGGTTATGGTTTAATATAATATTTTCGTCTATACACAATTCATATTAACTTTGTGCATTTACCTATCTGTTTCATTTCCATCAGACAGACACATGTAGGTCATGCTTAAACATAACACTCCTGTGGGTTACACCGCGGAACTATAAACGGTACCTATTTCAGTGAAATGTAATTTGCTGATGCATATAAAATATGCATATAAAAAGAACGGAAACATGATCAGATTGCGTAGAAGGTATGCAACTTGACCTGTTTGTGCTGTAATGTTTTTTATTTGAATATTCATTGCTTATTGCCTACTATATTACCTAATGATGGAGAATACACTGAAAGGTAAATCGGAGAATGCTTTTAGGCTGAACTTATCATTGAAGTGGGTAGTTGGAGTAAATCGGGCTGTAGTAGTTCTGCTGCTCAGGGCCCGGTAAATTGAGCTTTAAGTGTTTATTTATAAGCGTCGGTCATTCATCTTATTCATCTTTCTCTCTCTCTCTCTTAAACACACACACACACACACGCACGCACGCACGCACGCACGCACACACACACACACACACACACACACTATTAAAGTCTATAATGAGAGCGACAGCTCTGAAGCGCGTCTGTCCGCGCGAGACTGATATTCCAGTATATTTACCGTCGGCTGGCTGATGTGTGATGGGATCAGTCGCACTGTCGTTTACATATTGAGATTCTTCTTTCCCGTGCGGGATTTCTCTGCCCGTACCCCCTCCAAACCCCCCGCAGGAGGTGTAGCGCTTGATTTGCTTTGATCAGTGCTCGCTGCATATATGAGTTGTGGGCTCGCTTGAGAAGGAAGTAGAATATAAACACGACGTTTTTAACTACTGCTGTCTGCGTTTGCAAGGCGATCCGAGGCGCACAATCTCATATGACATGAACGTAAAAACGCATGAAAACATACCGAAGTTTCAACGCTCTAAAACTATTTCTCTGGTCCCTCTTGCGCAACGCGATATCCAATATTGGCTGTTGGGAAAAAAAAAAAGAAAGAAACATTTATTCAGTTCAAGCAGTATATTATTATTATATTAATCAATGAAATATACATTCCGGAGTTCCCGCGCGACTTTTCTTTATTGCCTGCTTAATCTGATTCATTAAGATCATCTCTGCAAAGTGCTGAATGTCCCGAAAGACTATTTTTCTTAATACGCACCGCAAATCGCAAGGTTTATTGCACTCTATAATATTCTATATAGACTTATCTACTGACTATGGGTCAGACAGTTTTAATTACGCAAAGAATTGCGCACCAGTCGGACCCCCAAACGCTTACAGGAAACAAAGTCTTCTAATGTGGTCGCTGCCGACAGACCATCACACCACTCAATCACAAGCGCGTAGCAGCTGCGAGTAGGCAGAATCTTTAAGGTAACATTACACGGACGTGTCTTGGTCTTTCCTTCTCGCGTTTGCACGACAGGTTTTATAATCAGCGACAAATAGCGATACTGTCATCATTGCATACAGTCTATTGGGAAAATGTATTACATGTCATCATTTTTTTTTTGAACGCATTAACAAAGTTATCACTTGGTAACCTGTGTTATCTTGCGTGACAATGCTCTTATCCAAAACCCTTGACACTTTCGGATGGGACACTTGACACTTATTGCTGCAGTAGATAACGCAAAGCTACCGCGCGCGCCACGACGATCGATATTCGTCCAAAAACGGAAGAACCACACATAACCTGGAAAGCATTTTTTTTTTCACTCACTCGCTCACTGTCCACACATTATCTCGGAGATTCCCCTTTTCCAGCGCAGGTCGTTTCTCAGGCTTTTTTTTTCTTTCTTTCTGAAAATCACCTATTTATTTCTCTCCCTTTCCTGCAGACTGTCCGTGATTCTCGGTGTCGCGCGCTCGCGTTTAGTCTACTCATACTTGATCGAGTTCGGCACAGATGCGTGCGCGTGTCTCTCTCTCTCTCTCTCTCTCTCTCTCTCTCTCTCTCTCTCTCTCTCTCTCTCTCTCTCTCTCTCTCTCTCTCTCCTCCCACCTCGTATGGAAAAGCCTTTTTAGTCATCGCCTTTGTTAGACGCTCTTTACGTATCATTATTTAGAAAGCTCTGGCGCTGTTTTCAGCATCTTATAACCAAAATCCGCGCGGAGTTGAAAAGCTTACACGAACACCCCCCCTACCCCAATACACCCCCCACCCCCATCCCACCCCACTCCACCTCTTCCTCCGTCTCCTCCAGTGCCGTCTTGACCCGAACACATCTGAAACTTATTACTGAGGCCCCCCTTTTTAGTGGGCTGCTCCCGTGATATATTCGTCACCGTGTTGTGTGTGTTTAAAACTTTTGCTTGTGTAGTATTTGTAGTATGCCCCACCTACACCGTTCGCAAAAAAACAAAAAACAAAAAAAAACAAACAAAACAACACTCAAATTGGTTCGACTTTAGCAAGTTGACGCTTTATTTACCAGGCAATATTTACTCAATTTTTCATAGGATCCTGGAGCGCATGTCTGGGTCATAACACGCCCCATAACCTGTCTGTCCTGTTGGCACTTACTGTTTTGCTTTGGTGTACTCTAAGCCCTCTAGATTTCTTTCCTTTTTGATCGAAGTACAGTCTGGTGTGCGCTTCATCCAGAGCAGGATGAATCTCCGTGTGTTACAGCCGCATCGTACCTACTCAGTAGCGCCGAACGGTGTCCACTGAAGCCGCTTATATTAAAGGTTTCTCTTTCCCCTCCCATTGCAGATCGCATGTCCAGCCCCCCATGTCCATTGGCTTTTCGTGGTCTGTGTGCCCACGTCCACCCCCTACACACACACACACACACACACACACACACACACACACACACACACACACACACACACACACACACACACACGACGTGTGTGTGCACGCTGCTTTCATTAAACACCCCCCCCCCCCCCCCCTCTCTCTCTCTTTCACTCGCTCTCTCTCTCTCGCCTCTTGTCCGGCCCCCTGATCTCTCTGTCCATTGGCTTCTCCGGGTCTATTTTTCATGTCCAGCCCCTAATGAGTGTCCATTGGTTTTGTTATTTCCACTCCCTCCTCCCACTCCCCGGTTTTGCCCTGCCCATGTTTTGTATGTCTGTGTCCATCCATCTCCTGACGTTCAAGTTCGCAGGGACGTCACGTCCGCACTTGAACTTGCAGCTCAGGGGGGCTTTTGCCATTTTTTTCATCTCTCTCTCCCTCTCTCTCTTTCTCTCTCTCTTTAAAAAAAAAAAAGCCATGACGGCTATCCCACAATCCATCTTCCTCGCGCCATCTTTGTATTATTTCTAATTTATTTTGGATGTCAAAGGCATTGATGAAGATATTTTCTCTGGAGTCTCCCTGCTAACCCGGCTCTCCCGATGTGAACCGAGCTGAAAGCCGCCGCCAACCACCATGTCTCGCCGCAAGCAAGGCAAACCCCAGCACTTAAGCAAACGGGATTTTTCGCGTAAGTATTCTCTGTGCCGTGCACTTCTTGTGCCCCTTCATCTTTTCTTGGTCCGGTGTTGTAATGTTCCGTAAAGAAGCGGAGAAAAAAAGCAGCCCGTAACGGAGCGCGTGCCACTTGCGAAGGCACACCGGACGGCGGACAGCGCAGATCGCGGTCAAGTGGACTTCAGTGAGGAACGCAGCGAGCCTTTCCATTCAGCACACGACCTTTACGCGTAGCTTTTCTGCACCCAAGTCAGACATAAAATACCGCGTTTTGACATTTGAAAAGTTTTTTTTTTCTTATTTAAACATTGCGCTAATTTTTTTGCACGCACGTGCCCCGGTCTCTCCGGCCACCTAAGAGGCGTTAAGGTATCGGACTGTATGGTAGGTACGCATGCTTCGGTTTGAATGTTGCGACTCTAAGGCAGTCTGAGAGTGGCTGCTGGCACAATTTCCCCTCCTCGTGCGCTGGAAGATTTAAAAAAAAAAAAAAAAAAAAAAAAAAAAGTGGAAGTGCATTTTGATTGGGAAAAAAAAAAAAATCTTGTGTTTACAAGAGCCGCGTGCGCCGTAAGAAGCAGCGCTGAAAGCCGGGAGGAGACACGAACGCTCGCTGATCTGTAGTGCAACTTACGGGTATATCAGGCACGATGACACCAATCTAACCTATAATCAGGGGTCTGCTTATCGAAACGTGAAGCATGGCAAGTATTGATCTAAAAGTAGAGATTATGTGCGTTAACTCGAGCGAATATTGAGCAACAGGAACACCGCTAATAGCGCCACATAGTCATTTCTCCCTGTTTCATTCAATCGCTTTTCTATAGAAGTCGTGCACATGGTGAACTATAGTTCTGGTGCACTTCCATAAGTTACACATTGGTTTACCTGGTGACCTAAAGCTAGCGCGACACTGTACAGTATTCTCAAACAAGGAATTTTCAAACTCTGTAAACTTGAAGGGAAAACGCTGATATGCTTTGGAAGCTCGTTATTTTAATAATCAAATAGATCATTACTGATAAATACTCCGTCGCGCGAAGTGTGCTCCATTTCATATTGTATAATAGAGCCATAAACATAATCCGGACGGACTGTTGGGTTTGTGTAAAAAAATGCCAGGACTATCCCTGGATATGAGTTTTTCAGAGGGCACTGAGCTTTAGAAGTGTCCTTAAAAGATAAACACGCTTGATACAAATCCGCGTTGTTGTAACATCGTAACGTATCGTGTAACATTATTGAGTTTACACACACACGCACACGCGCTCGCGCGCGCTCGCAGATATACACATAGGCGCGCGCTGGCTTTCAGCGGCGTCCCGTAGCTGCTCCGTAGAGTCTCAGTGATCGGTGTGCATGTATGTAAGTGTGACACCCGTCGCTAGGAGGCACACTACGATCACAAACTGGAAATGAACTTGAACCTGAGCAATTTTACCGCCACCTCTATCTACATATTTAACAACAGGATAGAGGTAGAGGTATTACAGACACTTCTAAACACGTTACAAAAAAAAAAAAACACAGATCCGTGTGCTTTGGTTTGTTTCTCAAACCGCGCTTAATAAAAAAAGTATAGACAAACTGAATCCTGCATACCCATACTATGCTTTCAATTAACTAACAATCCTAATCCGGTTAGACTGACTTTCAGCGTTTTGGTTAACTCGTTGTCCTTTTTGAATGGTATGAAGCGTATTCAGTGATCAGTGATCGTCTATAACTTCTTAAAAGGACCATTAAGTTAAGAAACACCTCAATCAATCATAGCGCAATCAGTAAAAAAATATAAAAAAATCAAAATAAATTTTATATATATATATATATATATATATATATATATATATATATATATATATATATATATATATATATATATATATATATATATATATATATCCTGACCCTTTTTTACTGGGGAATTAATAGCACTTAAAGCTAAATTGCGTAACGGTCCTCAGACAATTATAATCCATATCCGGTATACACTCTGGTCACTTTAATCGTTTTTAAACTGCTCTTAAAGTCATTCACATGTGTTGAGAGTGGTTTAGGTTATTCACTCAATGGAACGTCTTTTTTTTTTATAGAAAGGGAGAAAAAAATATCCATATTTATTACAGAATTAAATATTGAATAGCATTAACGTATTTATGTAACGTTTCTAATTATTTCTCGCACACGTTTCCTACAAGAGCACGATTGACTGACTTTTGGAGATGATTTGTACAGTTTATAAGGCTGCAAGAAAAACGAAAATAACTTCAGGCAAAAGAGAAATAAACATTTAAACACACACAAAATATATAAAATATATGTGTGTGTGTGTGTGTGTGTGTATATATATATATATATATATATATATATATATATATATATATATATATATATATATATATATATATATATATATATATATGTGTGTGTGTGTGTGTGTGTGTGTGTGTGTGTGTGTGTGTGTGTGTGTGTGTGTATTAATGTCGATTTGTTGTGTAATTTTCGTCCAACAAAAGCTGCTTATGTTCAAGGTAGTTAACCCAGGAAGCCAAAGCTCGGAGTTTTGTTGAATAAGATCTAAAGCAGCAGTCTGTGGCCACATCGCGTCTATTCTGCGCTTTATCTTTGGCAGATTGGGGTGAAGGTTGCGCTCACTGCACATTGTACCCTTCTGTGTGCACTTAAAGGTGAAGGTGAAATTATTTCGCGAGATCTGGACACTTGAAAATCATTAAAAAAATATCTCGCTCCATTTGTATTTCCTGAACAAATAACGGTAATGAAAACAATATTTAATATTTGTTTGAAGGTGGCTTGGAATTTAATTAAAGTATGATAGCTTGGTAAGTGGTCAAGATGTCTCCATAACCTCGATGAAATAATATCTGGGTGAGAAATATATTTTTCTGTCCAAGATATTACATTACTTCATCTACATTCGCTTTTTAGCTTTCTGGAACAAAAGAAAATACTCTTTCAATGTAAGTTTTCCAAATTGTGAAACACCAAATAGAATCTAATGTGCCTAGATTTTTATTACACTGTGAACAACAATATTTGTAATAATAATTATAATAATAATTAACTTTGCAGAGGGCAGGTTGTGCCATTTGTTCTGGAAATAAAATGTAACAATACCTTTGCTATAAAATTGTTATGATTATTCAGTCCATATACTGTGTATCAGAACACCACTAATCACTCATTTTCTGTCTGTTCTCTCTTATGTGTTGTGTTTTGACGCTGCGGTCTTCCACAAGCAGCCGAGCCCCTGTCGACCGTGGTCTCAGAGGAAAGGCAGGAACAGCACGGGCTGGTGCAGGTCTCTTCAGAGGGGGACCAGGACCTGCTTACCTGCGGCCAGTGTCAGATGAACTTCCCTTTGGGGGATATCCTAATTTTTATTGAGCACAAAAGGAAGCAATGCAATGGCACCATGTGCATGGACAAGACAGTGGATAAGCCCCCTTCACCCTCGCATGGCGAACTGAGGAGAACATCCAAACCCGTGGAGGTGGGCATCCAGGTCACGCCAGAGGACGACGATTGCTTGTCAACGTCTTCTCGAGGAATCTGTCCCAAACAGGAAAACATAACAGGTAGCTATCTCCCGAAAGACATGTTTGTAATGGGGATATTGATTATATGTGCTTGGGATGCATGCTGTAAGTGTACATGTTTGTACATAGTTATGTATGTAGGTATCTGAGATACACTTGTAGATATGGAGCCACATATAGCACACACATATTCTCCCTGTGGAGTTCCTGTCCACAACTATGACGACACCTTTAAGTGTATGGAGGATTGAGACGAAGGGATGTGGGGTTCCATATCATAATATTGACTGATTTGCTATAAAGATGAAGCACAAATTTTTGGGGGGATTTATTATCCAGAGATCATTGCAGTTTAGAGTCAGCAGGAAGCGGGTGTCTGAATTCTGACTGGGTAGGATTAAAAAAAAAAAATTAAGCTCAGTCTTAGCGCATACATCACATGTCAAAACCGTTGGCTGTACGCTTGTTTTGGCGAATGAGTGTGTCTAGTTCTACCTCCTGTCCATTCAGATGTCTGTCTTTCTAAGCAGTTAAGCAGTTAAACCTGCTCAGGTATTACCCCATGATGCATTATGGTTTCTCAGCTGTGTCTTTTTTCACAGTAATTAAATCCCACCCCAACATTAAGTTACCATTTTGTGATCAGAAAGTGAAGCAATAAGGGTGTGTCAGGAGGCGGGTTCATCACAGTCAAGAGAATAAGGAAATGAGAGAGAGTGCAAGATAAAAAAGTGTAGTTGGGACACTTGAGGGCTGGTTGGTGAAGACACTGGTCCTTCAGGAGAGCCTGTCCCCCTCAGTGTGTGTCCACAGGCACGTGGGAAACCCTGTTCTGTGTAGCTTTTACTCTCTCATGTGGTTTACTCAAATGCATCTTGAGTTCATTGTATTTTTTTAAAACAGCCACATCATATCCATATAAGTGTAACCCTGTGCATTTCTGACTAAAAATCAAAGACCACTGGAAGGCCAGGCGGTTATTTTTGTATGTTAGAGGACACTCAAGTAGCACTGCTAGTTATATCTTTTTATTTAATTTAAAACATGTTTCATTGAATATCTGCTTGCAATAAATAAGGAACTGTGAAACTTTAAATATTTTATTTAAAGCAGTTTATTACTTTGATGGTAAACAACCTTATAAAAAAGTGTTTGGAATCCAGATTGTTAAAATGCGGCCCAAGGTATTCCTATGGCTCTTGTAAATAACATTAGTGAATGTCATTCCAGTGATCTGTTTAACATTAGAAATAAGGTGTGTGTATGCGCACGGATCAGCTTGAACTGATTTAGACGGAGCGCTTGCAGAGAGCAGAAAAAAGTGTGAGTGAGTCTCTCCAGCCTGTTTTTCTGCCCTGGTCTTACATCGGGCCATTCCCTGGTCTGCTTCAAAGATCAGATTCTAGGAAATGCCTCGGCCGCTCAGTCCCATCTCCAGTGATTTGGGCCTGTCACTACAGGCCTTTTATCATCTCCATAATTCAGCTGTACAGCTGTTTCTGTTTCCACTACTCACTTACATTTTTAGTGAAACTCATCGAACACTGTGGTTAGCTGTGGTTCTCGAAGCCTGCACATACATTAGATTGATGTAGGTTTTTAATATATAATTGTGGTAAGCAGGGTCAGCGATGTGTAGTTAACCCCTTTGTTTAAAAAAATAAAAAACGTTGATGGCATTTCTGTGC